>NC_092042.1:58102818-58353871 GCF_003086295.3 Arachis hypogaea | reverse complement strand
ATTTGCATTTAAATTATTGAGTTTAATCAAGAATTAATTATCTTTTAGCCACTATGGATGCTACTTTGAGTTTCGTGCAATTTTGTATATTTTAGGTAGCATTTGGCTAGATTTTATGGAGAGGAAGCTTGCACAAATGGAAGGAGCTCAAGTAAGGCGCAGCTCTCTGCCAAGTTAGGCGCGGATCCAGTGAAGCCAAGTGGTCCCCACGTTACAAGGCGTGAATTGTTTAATTGATTCTGATTCAAATTTGAATTTGAAAATAGGAAAAGATATTATCTTAATTTTAGATATTAGATTTTAAAATTAATTAGGATTAGATATAAAAGACAATTTCAATTCTATACGAATTGAACATTCGACATTCGGTACTTCAGAGTTTACCTGAATCCTAGTTTTCTTCTCTGAGTCATAAGCAACTAAACCTCCATTGTTAAGGTTAGGAGCTCTGTCTATTGTATGGATTGATACTATTATTTTCTATTTTAATTCATGTTTTGATTTATATTTCAATAATTATTTTTATTCTTTATTTTATGAATTTGGGTGAAACGGAAGTATGACCCATGTTCTAATTGAGTTCTTGTATAACTTGGAAAAACTCTTTACTTGAACAACAGCTTGTAAACAATTTCTCCTAAATTTTAATTATTTGGATTTAACGGGATACATGACATATAATCCTTTTATTTTTTGGATAATTAGAATTTTTGTAGCATACAAACTGGAATTTGATCATCACTCTCTAATTGGAATTAATTGACCGAGGAATTGGCAGTTAATAAATTTTAGAGGAGACTAGGAAGGTCTAAGGAATTAGGGTCTAGTCACATATAGTTTGCCATGTATTAAATCTAGCATGATTAAAATAGTTAGTAAAAAAAGTCAATCCAGAAAATAGATATCTCTGAAACCTTAACTGTTTCTCCATATTTGGTTCTCAACTTATTTACATACTTGTCTTCCAATTTTCTGAATTTATTGTTTAATGCTCTTTGAATATCCAACACTCTTTTCTGTTTGCCTAACTAAGTGATTTAACCAACTATTGTTGCTTGATCCATCAATCCTCGTGGGATCGACCCTCACTCACCTGAGGTATTACTTGGTACGACCCGGTGCACTTGCTGATTACTTTGTGGGTTATAAATCTCACACCAGATGCCGAAATTTAACCTCACTTTCTCTTAGCCACTGATTATTATCAATAATAATAATAATAATAATAATAATAATAATTTATTAGCCAACAATAAATTTTTGAATTTGCTGAACTATATATATATATATATATAGTTTTAAACAAGACTGTACCTTTATTTAGATAGTTTATGTTCTCTTCCTTATTTTTTATTTAGTTTTTTTTAAATCATCAATATAAAACATGTTAATATTATTAGTAAACAGTTCATGACTTAGTGAAATGATAATAATTATTTTTTCATGATTAGTTATTTTTGCATAATAATTAAGCACACACTATATTTTCAGTATCAGTTCTCAGCAATTACTAGGCACCCAAATACATACATTTATGCATGCATTAGTATGCATCAACTTCAAGGCCTATCTGTTAGAACATAGTATAATAGCTAGTAGAAGAATGGAAATTGATTTTTTCTATTTTTTTTAACACTTGAGAAAATAAAGTATGATCTTTTACTTTTAATTCTATAAATAAGACCAAAAATAAATAGAAGAGAGAGTAATAAAAAATGAAATTAAACACTGGATACCATCCAATTTTTTTTTTCGTTGGAGAGGATCCACTCCCGTAGAAAAATATGTAAGATTCTTATTTATATTAAAGGAAATGGAATGCATACTGTTACAAGAAAATGTGTTTATAAAAGCAAACAAATGTATTACATTTAGAAAACTTAACACCTAAGAATAATTAGTTGTAGATTAACTTATCTCTTAAATGGAAAAGCATGAAGATGCTAGTGTGTACAGCTAGTTGTACAAAGGGAGTTGCAACTTAGTTGTAAACAAATGATGAAACTTGTATGGTTGGTGACACATTTTTTACCAAGTCAAAAATTAATCATTGACCATTACTACTTTATATATATCACTTCTTGAACTCGTCAAAATTGCTTACCATAATGAGCTGTAAATTTTATGTGTTTATGAACTTGTATTTCTCTTGTTGATAATTGTCAACAAATTGTCAACATCAATACTACCAGTGTGCTGGTAACTTTTCTTTTTTCTTTACTTAATATGTAGCTTCTGATATTTACATGGAAATCTATCTATTATGTTACTTGAAGGTTAAAGGATGGAACAATAACAATATCTATTACATGGAAATCTATCTATTATACTCTTCATCCAATCTCATGCAATTTTCAAATGAGATATGTCTCCTATTTAAACTTAATATTGTTTCTAGTGATGTGCACCCATCAACATATAACTCTTTTATAGATGGTGGAATTTAGGGATAGATCAAAGACAATTGCAACCAATTACATTGAGAATCTTCAATCGTGATAATAGATTTTGACATTGTCAGAAAGTTCAATTACCTCTCTGCATTCATAAAGTTTAAGTTCTTCCAGACATATGAAGCAGCATAGCTCATTAGGAAGACTCATAATTCTTGGTACATGAAACTCAGCAAGCTTCTCAGCAAAAAATGCTGACGGCATGGAATTCAAAGGATATTCATGCCATTTCAAAATAGATTAGCTCATCACAAAATGTATTTTCAACAGTATTAATACTATTAAATGATGTTAAAAAAATATAAATTGTAAAAAAAAAAGAAATAATATATAAATGGTAAAAATATTATATAACCGATGAATACAATTATACAAAATGAAAAACTAATGAATACTGTAAATTTCGTGAAATTAGTGAATAATAAATCAATAAATTAATTTTTAATAAAAAAATTAAAAATATAAATTTTATAATAAAATAGGATAGAGCTAATTAAAATAAAAATTTTAATACTAATTTCAAAAAATTTGGCCCAAGATTAGATCAAATGGATTGAATCGATCGAACCGAGCACAAATCGAATTCATGGGCCCAACCAATCCATCATACTTAATGAACACAGCTCATTCTTTCCCATTCCTCATGAAACACGCTGAAGAACTCATCATGAGGAGGAAGAACACCCAACCATAGCCAAAACCCTTGTCTTCCATTCAATCCTCCATAACTTCTCGCTCCGAGTTCCGATCGCCACACCGTTTGTGGCCACGGGAACGCAGCATCGAGCTCTACAAAGTCTAGCCAATAATTAGGTAAGAAAACTATTTCTGTGCTCCAATTTATTCCTTTCCATTTTCGAAAGTTATGAGTAATTATGTTGAAAATTGTTTAATCTCGGTGTTTACACTCGAATTAGCTTTAGGAGAACGTTCAATCTTGCTTCTTTAGTATTTGTGTAAGGTGAGAATCCTAGAACCCTAGCTAGTTCATTGATCAAGTGTTTTAGGTCTTGTATTTTGGGTATTGAATTTGTTATAAATGTGTTAGGTGTATGTATATATGTGATATGAAGCAATTGGATATGTTGGAAGCTTAATTGGAAGCTTGGAGTGAGATCAAGTTGCTGAATTTTGGTGTTTGAGGCTTGCAATTTTGCCTTATGGGTTGTCTTGGGCGATATGAGGAAATCGGCCAAGGTATAGTTTAGGTTTTTTGTATTTAATATATAATGTCTTGTAAAAACTTAGGCTAGATGACCATAGGATAGGTTGAATTTGTATGATTATGTTAATTACTTAGCACCTTTAATGATCATTGTTGAATAGGTTGGTTATTGGTTTGGTGATTGATGGTTGTGATGATAATGGAATGTTGAACGATGATTAATGATGAAGGACAATATGGTATGAATGAATATGAGTATGTGGTGATATATTGATGCACTTCTTGGTATAATTGAGTAATTCATATATAAGATTGTTTAATATTGTGACATGTTTGGTTGTGGTTGTATTTAGGGCTGTGTTGCTATGATGTTGGTGTGTTTTGGAGTAGGGTATGGTTGAGTAGATATGGTTAGTGATTCATGGTTTGTGAAAATAGAGGTTTGGAAAATTTTGTGAAAATCTGATTTTTGGCCGAACTTCGGCAAGTTATAACTCGGCTTTCAGACCCCAAATTATTTCTAACTTGTTTCAAATGAAAATTGGGTCCGTAGTTTACGTTGTTCGAAGAACGGATGAAAAATGTTTTAAAACGAAAAAGTTATAGCCGTCAAAAGTTTGGAGTGCAAAACTGAAAATTCTGCAGTATTCAGCATTTTTACCATTCTGCAGAACTTGCTTAAGCGAGCAGGGTGCTTGCGTACGCGAGCAGTGGTTTCTGAGGGGTTGCGTACACGACCACCTGCACTCGACGCGACCAACCCTTTCGGGTTGGGCACCTCGCGTACGCTAGCAGAGTGCTTGCGTACGCGAGCATGATAAAATGAGCCCTTGCGTACGCGAGCAAGATTCTTGCGTACGCGACGCCTCTGTTTTTACTCTTTTAGCCCTAGATCTTAGTAGTACGCCTAGTAGTGAGATGAAGTTAGGAATAGGTGTTAACTTGGAGATGAAGAAAGTTTTAGAAGTGATGATTTAGGTATGAGGAGGTAGGGTGCATATGTATATGTATGTGTATTTATATATATTGCTTGAATTATGAAACTGGCTAAAGAAAGGAATAAATGTTACATCTGAGTACTCTTTCCCGAAAGTGCGACCCCAGAAGATGGTTGAAAGTGAGGATCCCCTTCCTTGTTCCTCCTGGTATCGTAAAATCGCCCCCAACAAGATGGTGGGAGGTTAAGATCCCCTCCTTTGTTCCTCCTGGGCCTATGAGAATGTACCTCCTAAGTGGATGCAAGGGTTGTGGTTTCGTCCCCACTTGCTCCGGGTTATGATGAGTTATGTGTAAAAGTGCAATTATATGATGTACAAGTGATGATATGGCCATAATGAATTATTATGAAGTGTTAATGAATGAATGTGAAATGATTATCTGACATACGAGTTTCCCGAGGTAAAGTATGGTGGTTGGCACCATGTGTTCTAGGTTGATACTTGATACTTTGTTGACCGTACGTCATAAGGGTGACCAGGCTGTTATAAATTCCCGGGAAGGTTAACCCCCATTGAGTAAAGTTATATATATATATGAATTATGAATGAGAAGAGAAAAAGTTATGCATAGACTCATGGGGATGCGCAACGGGGGACAGTCCTGGGTTTTGCAGCCGGACTTGTCGAGTTGGCTTGATAATCGACAGATGAGACTCATCAGCCATAGGACAGGCATACATCATATGCATATTGTTTGAATTGCTTGCTTGTGCATTAATTGGGATTGCCTAAGTGATTATAACATGCTATTTGTTATATTTTCTATTTGTATTACTTGTATTCTACCTGTATTTTCCATTGTTTGTTTGTTTGTCTCTGTAATTTCATCGGAGATAGAGGAATAGAGGAAAGGCAGAGAGAATTAGGGTTCTAGTTAAGTTTTAGTTAGATTTAAGGAATGAGTTAACTTTAGAAAACCTTAGAGAACTACCCTAATTTATGGTTTCTGTTTTAGTCGCTTAAGTTTTATAATCTGAGTGTCGGCGTTCTAGGATTTCTTCTGCCATTCCCAGGACCTTATATCTTATGTACGTGGCACCTTTATAATGCTGAGAACCCCCTGTTCTCATTCCATACGGATATTTGTAGTTTTTAGATGCAGGTCAGGTGGCACCCCACTAAGGCATGTTGTAAGCTTCTGATAGCAGAGATCCTTGTCTTTGGGGCTTTATTATATACATCTATG
This sequence comes from Arachis hypogaea, assembly GCF_003086295.3. NCBI lineage: Eukaryota > Viridiplantae > Streptophyta > Magnoliopsida > Fabales > Fabaceae > Arachis > Arachis hypogaea. The sequence continues at coordinate 58,348,069 of NC_092042.1, read as the reverse complement.
TAGATACTTTTATCTCCACTGCTTATTTATTTGATGTATTAACTTCCTCTTAGAGGCTATGATGGAGAAATAGGTTCTGTAACTCTGTCTTTTGGGGTTATTTTGAGTTCTCTTATATATATGTATGTATACTTATGTGCTCAGGCCGGTTTATCTTCGCGAGCCAAGTCTTAAGCTTTGATCTTTGTATCTTGGAATTATCTTTGGTTATATCTATGCTCGCTTTTCTTATCTTTTCCGTTTGTCATTTACATGTCGTGAGTGTTGTGCTTTTTGTTTTACCGTTTTTTATTTTAAACTTTTCTTCGAAGGCTCCTAGAATAAATCTTCTTCAACTATATTATATATATAATTTTTTTATTTTAGAGGTCATAGCGCCTCGCCACCTCTATTTTACATCCTAGGTGTAAAGCTATGTGTAGTAGGGTGTTACATTGTGGTATCAGAGCAGCTCGTTCCTATAGAGCCTGAGGGATGGACTAACTATACTTCTGAGAATACTCTGAGTTGTGTTTACGTGCTATTTAGGATATCTGACTAATAAACATAGCATAAGGTTCATGAGTTTGCATTTGGAATTTTCAATCACTAGACTTGCGATATTGAGACTAATCACCTTAATATCACTTGTTTGGTGTGAACAGAAACCAAATGATGTCTCGTGGACGTGGTTGTGGGCGTAATCGAGGTTAAGGACGGAAAGGTAATCAGGTAACCATACCGGTATGTAGTTTGACTAATTTCGTGACCGCGATGACGAGTGTTGCTGCTGCCATTGGTGCTATTGCTGCTGCGACCAGCCATGCGATGGGTAGGATGGAACAACAAGCTAGAGTTGGTAACAACAGTGGTAATGAATATGAAGGCAAAAACAATGTCTCAAGTACAGTGGTACCAGTAGAAATAGTGAATCATCTGGAATTAGTTAACACAGGTCAAGCAACGGGAGAAGGCTCAAGAAGGGCTGTGGTGGAAAGGAATGACTGCTGGAAATCTTCACAAGGAAAAAGGGAAAGAAGACAAAGATTACACCTAGGAGCCAAAGTTTCAAGAGGGGTTATTGTTTTGTCACTTCATGTTCTCAACGCCGGAACAATGACTAAAGAAATGACAACCTTCAGGGACAGGATTCAGAAGAGCGGACTAGTACTCAACCGAAAGACTTAATGTCTCCGAGATGAAAAAAGTATCATCCAAACATATCATGTAGGGCCGGGCTAGGCGTATGTTACAAGTGCAGGAAACCAGGGCATATAGCTCGGTATTGTCCACATAGGAGGAGCCGGGATACAGTCAAGTTTAATTCTCAGACCCGAGGTTATCGCGAACTAGTAGTTGAATTTCTAACTTCCTTGCATACCATTAATATGTAATATTCATTCGTGACACATGACAAGTCTTGATAATCGTGAAGTCTAAGTCGATTGTTAGTCAGAGACTATTAGTTGTTGAGACAGAGTAATATTTAGTTAAATTAGAGGAGTGGCTAGGCTCTTGAAGAATAAGAACCAGAGTGACACAGCAAAAGCAGGTTGGATTATATCTAAGAAATTGAAAGTGTTGAGAGATAGCAGGGTTATTGTTCAAAATCCAGTGATGGTGAGCCGCCAGGAAGAGGAATGGAACGGATTCAACTTTTAGTTGCTAATTATTTAAGAGGCGAGTGAAGATGATCCCTATTATAAAAAAGTTTTTGAGGTAATTCTTGAAGTTGTACCAGAATTTTCATCTTAGAGAGAATGTGAGTTTGTGATAGACCTAGTGCCGGAAGCCGGTTTAACTTTGATTAAACCACAAGCGAAAACACAATTATAACCGGTAAAACATAGGATCGAGTTGAAGGGAGTACTGGAAAGGAGAATCGTCCAACTAATTGTTTCCTTGTGAGAAGTGTCGGTTATGCAAGTGAATGAGGAGGAGAACGGCAGGAGACTTTATGCGAGAGGGAGTATACCAACAGATCTTCGTGATTCAACCTAATCTTTCTTTTCTTTTGAAACTTGCATTGAAACTCTATCTAGAGTTCGTCTTAAATGACTTAATCATATTTTCAGTTTTACTTCTTACGCACATGAATCTTGATTCTTCCAGGATGAGCTTGAGCTTGTCTTGGTATAATCACATGATCCTTGAATCTTGAAAGCTGACTGTGAGTAGAGTTGCTCTTATTCACAAACCGTATTCTTCAAAGTCAGTTGAGGCTTCTTTTGACTCTATACGCTCTGGTTTTTCTACCAAAGTCCTTGATTTGAACTCTTTTCTTGAGATGCACCTAGGTTCCTCTTCTTGTGCATTCTATTATTTCAGTACAACTCTATTTAACCGTATACAAGAATTTCTTTCTAATTTCTCACGAACACTATTCGTATTGTTCATTCGTCTTTCAAGCTTAATGTCATTTTGAAAATCAACTTGAACCTAAATTAGTATCACGTATGAATTCTAGCTGTAACTATTGAGACGTTGATTCCTTAGAGCAAGACTTTTGGACGCAGAATGTGAAACAAGTAAGTGTGCACCATCAAGAGGAGTTTTGGAGCTTTAAATTCTTGCCGACCGTAATGCCTATGATTAAGTTAACGCGCTAGAATGTACCGTCTGTACGGATGCTTGAATGCAAAGAAGCTTACTGTTCTTGCAGATCTATATGTTGATGATGCAATTGGTACCCTGAGCATGCTAAGAGAGCTTTCGAATCTTGAGAGAAAGATTAACCTTAGTGTCAGTATTTGTGATAATCGAGCCAAATAAACCAATCAGAATAACTGCGATGCATTGTTAAAGAGTTTAGGATACGCACCGATGCAACAAACGCGATATGGTGGCAAACGCCCTTAGCAGGAAGTCTCTGAGAACTGTTTGGAGGACGATAAAGGAGAGGAACTGTTAAGTAAATTGAAGCCCTAAGTTTGATACTGAAAGTGTGACTGGAGGTGTTAGATTAAATCCATTGCAATTTTGAAATGTAGTAAAAGATGAGACACAGAAAGTGTAACAAGATGACAGAGAGCTACCAAGGATGTCAAAGTCTGGTAAACAAAAGGGAATCAGGACCAGATCGTGAGAAACAAAGAATGAAACTGGGAGGAATGAAGAAACGGATTCGAAAGTACAAGAAGAAATTAGTATGCCTAATGTAGAAAGTGGATATGTAAACCATTGTCTAAAGCCATCAAGAACGGATTTCAATTCAACCAAGGAAGGTTTCATAATGAAAGTAAAAAGGAATTTCTATTGATTTTGAAAGGGGTTATCGAGGGCTAGGGCAGGAAGTAATGCTGATAGGTAATCGTGGATCAATTAATCAAGTCCATTCCGTCCATCAGAGAAAACTATTTATCAGAGATATTAATGAGACTATACATCAGAAAAAAAGGGGTAAGGCTTCATGGTATGCAAAAAGCCTCGGCGCTAATTTGAAACTAGAGCATTAAACATTTTAGTTTCTGAATTTGATAGCTGAGACAACGGAGAAAAACTACACAAATTCGAATTAAGATTCTCGCTATGAAAAGCTGACAGAAGAGTTATGCAAACCTGAAGAGAAAACTTTTCAAGTTTGAAGAAAGATGTCCTGTATTCGTGAAGGTTACTTCAACAATCTGGAATCGATAAGTAAATCAAGACCAAGGGGTTGAAGTTGAAGTGTTTTAGGACCTGAATCCATGGCAAGGACAGACTATTTCAGATTCTGAAAAGAATTGGGCCAGTGGCATATTGGATAACTCAAACCCACATCTTTCGAACCAGTACGACGTATTTCACATCTCAGTTTCAGGAGTACACTTCTGATGTCAATCACGTATTAGAACTTGAACCAGCGTAACTGAAGGAGAATCTAACACTTCAAGGAACTTCAGTTAGAATTGATGATATAATACCAATGCTAAGCGGCTATGTAGAGGAGGAGTTTTTGTTAGTAGAGGATGCTAAAGGTGGAGCTGGAATTGGAGGACACACTTGAGAACTCGAATCGAATATGCGAAAGGACTATCCACACCTCTTTTCAGGAGACTAAATCTGAATTTTGAGGGCAAAATTCTTTGTTAGGTGGGTAGGATGTAAACCTTGTGAAATTAGCGAATAATTAATCAATAAATTAATTTTTAATAAAAGAAATTAAAAATATAAATTTTATAGTAAAATAGGATAGAGCTAATTAAAACAAGAATTTTGACATTAATTTCAAAGAATTTGGCCTAAGATTGGGCCGAACGGATCGAACCGGTCGAACCGAGGCCAAACTGGGCCCGTGGGCGCAACCAATCCATCATACTTAATGAGAACAGCTCATTCTTTCCCATTCCTCATGAAACACGCTGAAGAACTCAGCATGAGGAGGAAGAACTCCCAACCATAGCCAAAACCATTGTCTTCCATTCAATCCTCTATAGCGTCTCGCTCCGAGCTCTAATCGCCGAACCATTTGCGGCCACGCGACCGCAGCGTCAAGCTCTACAAAGCCCAGTCAATAATTAGGTAAGAAAACTACTTCTGTTTTCTAATTTCTTCCTTCCTAATTTCGAAAGTTATGAGCAATTATGTTGAAAATTATTTAATTTCGGTGTTTAGGCTCGAATTAGCTTGAGGAGAACGTTCAATCTTGCTTCAATGGTTCTTGTGTAAGGTGAGAATCCTAGAACCCTAGTTAATTCATTGATTAAGTATTTTGGGTGTTGTTTTTTGGCTATTGAATTTGTGATAAATATTTTGGGTGTATGTATATATGTGATATGACGCAATTGGATATGTTGGAAGCTTAATTGGAAGTTTGGAGTGAGATCTAGTTGCTGAATTTGGTATTTGAGGCTTGCAATTTTGCCTTGTGGGTTGTCTTGGGTGATACGAGAAAATCGACCAAGGTATGGTTTAGATTTCTCGTATTTAATATAGTGTCTTGTGAAAACTTAGGTTAGATGACCATAGGATAAGTTGGATTTGCATGATTATGTTAATTACTTAGCATCTTTAATGATAATTGTTGGATAGGTTGGGTATTGGTTTGGTTATTGATGGTTGTGATGATAATGGAATGTTGAATGATGATTAATGATGAAGGACAATTTGGTATGAATGAATATGAGTATTTGGTGATATATTGATGCACTTGTTGGTATAATTGAGAAATTCATATATAAGATTGTTTCAGATTGTGGCATGTTTGGTTGTGGTAGTATTCAGGGCTGTGTTGCTATGATGTTGGTATGTTTTGGAGTAGGGTATGGTTGAGTGGATATGGTTAGTGATTCATATTTTTTTAGAATAGAGGTTTGGAAGATTTTGTGAAAATCTGATTTTTTGCCGAATTTCGGCAAGCCATAACTCGGCTTCTGGATCCGAAATTATTTCAAACCTATTTCAAATGAAAATTGGGTCCGTGAAGTTTACGCCGTTTAAGAACGGATGAAAAATATTTTAAAACAAAAAAGTTATGGCCGTCAGAAGTTCGGAGTGCAAAATTGAAACTTCTGCAGCATTCAACAGTTTTGCCATTCTGCAGAACTTGCGTACGCGAGCAATGGTTTCTGAGGGGTTGCATACGCGAACACCTGCACACGATGCGACCAACCTTTTCGGGTTGGGCATCTCGCATACACGAGCAGAGTGCTGGCGTATGCGAGCATGATAAAATGAGCCCTTGTGTACGAGAGCAAGGTGATAGTGTACGCGACGCCCCTATTTTTAGCAAATGAGTTTTTGTGTTTTGAAGATTAATTTTTAACCTCTAAACCTCTGTTTTTACTCTTTTAGCCCTAGATCTTAGTAGTACGCCTAGAAGTGAGATGGAGCTAGGAATAGGTGGTAACTTGGAGAGGAAAAAATTTTGAGAAATGATGATTTAGGTATGAGGAGGTAGGGTGCATATGTATATGTATGTGTATGTATATATACTACTTGAATTATGAAACTTTCTAAAGAAAGGAATAAATGTTACATCTGAGTACTCTTTCTCGAAAGTGCGACCCCAGGAGATGGTTGAAAGTGAGGATTGACGGAGGAAAAATATCGGTAAATATTTTCACAAATATTATCGCGTTGCAAGTATAGTCTAAATCGACAATTAAATCTCAATCAATATTTAAATTGTTTGTCACTAATACAAACCCAATAAAATTAACCGAAGTATTTAAACTTCAGGTCGTCTCTCAAGAAATTGCAGGGAAGTGTATATTATTGGTTATGATAAAGTATATTTTTGGGTTTTGTGATAGGAGACAAGTAATGTAAATAACAAGGAAATAAAATAACGAGTAAGAAAAGTCCTAGCAAGGATTGAGAATTGGAATTCTTATCCTCGTTATCATCATTAATTGTGATAGTAATTGCAAATCGCTCTCACTTCGTTAACCTCTAACAATTGAAGGAAAGTCAAGTGAGGATATCAACTTGAGTTCACAAGTCCTAATCAAAAACTAGAGTTAGTGAAGTTCAAGCCAACTAGAAACTTTCAATCACCAATCAACAAAAGACTTTTGATAACTCAAGAGTCTCCAATTAATCAATCCAAGCTAAGAATATAAAAATCTAACTCAAAATCCAACCAAGCATTTTATCAAACACTTGAAAGGCACAAAATAAAAGCATGATAAAATTAACAAGGAATATTAAATATAAACAACCAATTGCAAGCATCAATAACTAACAATAAAAGAGAGTAACAATAAACATGAAAAATATAAATTGCATTAACAGAATCAAATGTAACAAGAGCTTATGAACATAAAAATGGAATAAAAGAAAATCAACAAGAGAAGATAACTAAGGTACTAGAACAAATAAAAGTAGAAGAAAACTAAATTAAAGCAAAGTAGAAGTCTGAAATTGAGAAGAGTTAAACCTAAAAATCCTAAAACCTATAGAGAGGCTAATAATTGTGAATGAATGTTGAATGAATGATTCCCCCTTCCAGCTCCACTCTACAGCCTCTAATCTTCATTTTCAGTCTTGAAACTGAGCCAAAAACAATCCAGAAATTGCCCTCAGCACATTTTGATATCTACAGCACGTGACGCTCTGTCACGCGTACTCATCAGCTACGCGTACGCGTCGCTAAACAATTCCTGGTCACGCGTACGCGTCACATGCCTCTTGCACTGGTCACGCTGATTCTGCGACGTGCACGCATGGGCGACGTTAAATGCAAGGAATCTATGACAAATTTCATATCATTTTGAAGCCCCGGATGTTATCTTTCCAACGCAACTGAAACCATCTCATTCGGACCTCTGTAGCTCAAGTTATGATCAATTTAGTACGAAGAGGTCAGGATTGACAGCTTTGCAATTCCTTCAATTTCTTTTGTTCCTTCCACTTTTGCACGCTTTCTTTCCATCCTCTAAGCCATTCCTACCCTGTAAACCCTGAAAACACTTAACAAACATATCATGACATCGAATGGTAATAAGAGAGGATTAAAATAGCAAATTTAAGGCCAAAGAAGCATGTTTTCACTCAAAGCACAAAATTAGGAAGGAAAATATAAAACATGCGAATTATATGCATAAGTGTGAGAATATTTGATAAAATCCGCTCAATTCAATTCAAAATAAACCGTAAAATAGCGGTTTATCAATCTCCCCACACTTAAACATTAGCATGTCCTCATGCTAAGCTCAAGAGAAACTATAAGAGTGAAGGAAAAATGGTAGGACTTGTGCAATGCAACCTATCTAAATGCAAACTAAATGCAAAATATTTTTACCTACTTGGTTAAAAGTAAATCAAATTCTCCAAGAACAAGCATAAACTGGATTCCAGTAATTCAAATCATAAAATAAAGTACAAGTATACTTGCAAAAGAATATAGCTCATAAAAGCCAGGAACAAAGAATCGAGCATCGAACCCTCACTGGAAGTGTATACACTCTAATCGCTCAAGTATTTAAGGTTCGATTCTCTCAATTCTCTACTAAGCTTGCTTTCTAAGGCTTGCTCTTCTTCTACCAATCAGCACAAATTTAATGCACAATTACACATATCAAGAGGTCTTTTAAGGTTTGTAATGGGGTTAGGGTTAAGGTAGGATTGTATTTAGTCAAGTGGACTAAAATCTGAATCCTTGATTAACCTAAACTTTTCACCTAACTTAAGACAATCGATGTAATCAAAATGCAAAATCTAATTACACATCAACTATGTTTACCACATATTCATGCATCCCAATTTTGAGTACAGTACATATGCATTGCTATTACCATTTACTTTGGGGCATTCTATCCCCTTTTATTATTTGCTCTTTTTCTTTTCTTTTTATCTTTTTTTTCTTTTTATTTTTCTTTTCTTTTGTTTTTTCTCAATGCATACGATTAAGGTATTGAATGCATAAATATGTTCTCAACATTCTTTTCACATTTTCACAAAAAAAAAGTTTAACATACTCAATTCCCAAACCAAATATTTCCAAACTCAATTTCCCCACACTTAAATCATGAGCACTCGCACTAATCTAAGCTAACCAAGGATTCAAATTAAGGACATTATTGTTTTTCGCTTAGAGTTAATGATGTGCTAAAGTAAAAGAATAAATGGGGGTAAAGTAGGCTCAATATGGTTTGCAAAGGATAATGAAAAGGGTAAGGCCTATGTGTATGTGAGCTATAGTGAAACAAAGGCCTCTATCATATAAGTGGTTGCATACATCAAACAATGGAAATATAGAATCTAGCAAGACAAAGATCACAATTTTAGAGAGAACAACACACACCAAAATAAAACATTGGTTGATAAGATGCAACTAATCAAATAAGTTCAAAATCTCACTGGGTTTGTGTGTTCGAGCTCTAAAACCATGTTCCAAATTAAATGTCTTCAAACAAGTTTAACAAAAGTTTTAATTTAAATTAGTGAAATGCTTAAAAGAGTTTCATGGAAAAGAAATTATCACTTCAACCAAGTAGTAAATACATGCAAGCAGCTAACTACACATGCAATCTATTATGCAACGCAACAACTAACTAACAAAGAAGAGTAAAAATTGGTGTTGGAAAGAAAGTAACTAACCCCTGAAAGTCGGTATCGACCTCCCCACACTTAAAGATTGCACCATCATCGGTACATGCAGAGATGTGCAAGTGGACGGGTTGCTACAACTAATGCGATTTCTCCAAAGATTGTGCAGAGAAACTTGTTTGTCCCCCCATTTAGAAGCTTTTTCAGTCCCTTCTTGGTGGCCATCCTAAAAGAAGAGAAAAATGAAGAGGAATAACCCACAAACAAAGATATGCAAACAAATAAAATATGGGTGGGCGACTGCCAAATATTAATGAGGGTCTCAACTACATGGTAGCTACAACATGCAAGTGAGAAAATAATATAAGCAAACGGCATATCTATAGTGTAAGAATTGCAACAATGAGGGGGAGAGAGTGGGTCATGAAAGACAATATAAGTACATATCAATGCAAAAGGAATACAAATATAATAAAAGATTAGCATTGACATATAAATAATATCACCCAACAAAATAAAACAAGTCACTAAGCACCAAAATAATGCAAGCAAAATGCAACAGTTGAAGAAGAACATTTAACACCAATGGAAAAATAATAAACTTGGAAAAGAAAATAAAACATGCACAAAGTCAAGATTCAATGAATGGAAGTAAGCAAATGCAATAAATACAAGAGAATGAAAGAGAATAAGGATGAGAAGCTAAAGAAATGAAGAAGAAGAAAGTAAACAAGGAAGAAGAAAAGAAAGAAGAAAGGAAAGAGGAAAGAATAAGAAAGGAGAAAAAAAGGAGAAAAATGGAAAACAGGAAGCGACGCGTAAGCGTCGCCCACGCGTGCGCGTGGGTGTGAATCGTGCTACGCGCACAACACTCACACGGTGGCAGCGTAACTCTCTATTTGCTGTACCAGAGATGGCATGAAGAAACAACGCGTACGCATCGCCCACGCCCATGCGTGGAAGGCCAGAGACGTAAATGACGCATACGCGTCATCGATGTGCACGCGTGGGTTGGTTGTGCGCCTAGCACCCCACCCACATGGTTCCAGCGCAACTCTCTGTTCGTTATATGAGAGATTGCAGCGTCGCATCTGACGCGTGCGCATCACCACGCGCATGCGTGGAACACCCTTTTTTTTATAAACTAACAAGCCTACAAAATAAATCCAAACATTATTAAACAAGCTAGAACACAACTTAAACAAAATAAACCTAATTAAAAATGAAAATTCAACTTATTACCAATAGAAATAAAAGGAAAAATAGGAAGAAGTTACCATGGTGGGGTGTCTTCCACCTAGCACTTTTAGTTAAAGTCCTTAAGTTGGACCTTTGGTGAGCTCGTTGTCATGGTGGCTTGTGCTTGAACTCATCTTGAAACTTCCACCAATGCTTGGACTTCCAATAAGCTCCAACATTTCCAAGTGAATTCACCAAGCCTTGATGAAGTTCTCCACAAGCTTTGAGCTCCCAAAGTGGATCCTCTTGTATGTCGGGATCCCAAATCTTGTTTCTACACCCGTCTTTAAGTTGATCATCATTGTTCCAACTGGGTGGCAAGCAATCTGAATTCTCAATGAAGCATCCAATCAACTTCCCAGACCCAATCAATTGGGAACTATACTAATCATTGCACTTAGACCTTGAACATCCAACCATAACGAACCTAGGATTGTGTTGCGAACCACTAACCATCTCCCTTTTTACTCTTAAAACTAGAAAGAGTTCTGAGTTGTCCATCTGTCTCAAGTGAACCATATGCAAGCGAGAAATTAAAGCTTAAGGGGAAGAGATTTACCCGCTTGAATGAAAGGACGGATGGTGATGGCTTCGGGGGAGGTGTCTCCAATGGCAGCCCTGCCAATGTATGCTTCACTCTCTTGGACTCCTCTTTGATGATCTCCACCTCTTGACAAGCTTCTTTAATAATAACCTCTTCTTCAAGTCCAATGGGAGAATATTCAATTGTAGATAAAAAATCATCAATTATTGAATCCATCTCATGATCAACCCCCTCAAAGTCTTCAATCATGATATGCCTTGGAGGTTGTACACCTTCCTCAACATCAAATTCAAACATCTTGGAAGGAGGCTCTATGACTTGAGTTTCTCATGGGGGTTCCGCATCTCCTAAGTCTTCAACCACTTCCTCTTCTTCGATAATTTCGGCTTTCTCCACTTGCTCTAGTACAAAATCAAACTCCTCCTTAATGTCTTCCACCTCTTGACAATTTTCTTCAATTCCCACTTTCTTGTTAACTTATTCCAACTCTTCTTCATTGATCAAGTCATATGTTGGATGGTGTGCACATTCCTCCTTAACATTGGTTTCATATTCGATGGAACAAGTTTCAACAAGATCTTTAATGTCGTTGTCTTCGATGATGGAACGTCCCTCTTGTTCAACCTCCTTAAAGTCTTTAACTATTCCTTCATCTTCCCGGGTCTCTACTTCCTCCACCTTTTGGGTCTCCTCTTGCTTTTCTTGAAGTATGGATGCGTAGATCTGATCCATTAAGTCCCTAAGACGATCTCTTCTCTCTTATTCTATGTCAATAGCATAGTTGGGATCATGTTGCTCTTGAATTGATGGATATGGGTGTTCTTCCATAGAGGGTGGTGGTGGGATGGAGAGATCATTATGTGGATCCACACGGGATATAAGAGCTTGGAGAGTAGAGGTGAGACTAGTGAGAGTAGAGGTAAGTGTGGTTTGAAGCTCTCTTTGCCCTTGGTGAATAACACTAAAGATATCATCTATGGGAGCTTGGAGTGGATAGGAGGGTTCATTTGTTGGGAGAAAGGGCTCATAATGGGAAGGTGGTTCGTCTTGAAAAGGATATGGAGATGGTGTATATTGAGGTAGTAGTTCTTGGGGGTAATTGTGTTGGGATTGGGGTGGTTCTATGTATGGTTCATATAGCTCATAAGGTGGTTGATATGGTGGATATGGGTTAGGGTCATATGGAAGTGTTTGGTGGTAGGCGACTTGTGACTATGGTGGTTGAGGGCTATATTGAGGATGGGATTCAGGCATATGGTGGTAGTTGTTGATAATCAAAAGGATGCTCACCATAGCCATTGGGTTGGCATGCATCTTGGAATGGTTCTTGGTCATAGTATGTTGGTGGAGGTTGTTGCCATGAAAGTTGTCCATAAGCTTGAGGCTCCTCCTACCTTTGATTGTCCCATCCTTGATGCATGTTCTCATTGTAGCTTCCATTCCCTACAATATAATTTGAACCAAACTCATAGCCAAAGGGGTGAGATTTCATAGTAATAAGAGAAAATAAAAACAAAAGCTAACAAAAACTAATGAAAATAAACTCCTAAAACTAGCAAAAGCTAACAAAGAAACAAAAGGCAAACATATTCACAATATTCACAATAACCAATAATAAGGCACACATTTGCAATTTTCCGGCAACGGCGCCAAAAATTTGACGGAGAAAAAATGTTTGTAAAGATTTTCACAAAAATTATCGCGTTGCAAGTATAGTTTAAACCGACAATTAAACCTCAATCAATATTTAAATTATTTGTCACTAATACAAACCCAATAAAATTAATCGAAATATTTAAACCTCGGGTCGTCTTTCAAGTATATTTTAGGGTTTTGTGATAGGAGACAAATAATGTAAATAACAAGGAAATAAAATAACGACTAAGAAAAGTCCTAGCAAGGATTGAGAATTGGAATTCCTATCCTCATTATCATCATCAATTGTGATGGTAATTGCAAATTACTCTTAGTTAACCTCTAACAATTGAAGGAAAGTCAAGTGAGGAAATCAACTTGATCGAGTTCACAAGTCCTAATCAAAGACTAGAGTTAGTGAAACTCAAGCCAACTAGCAACTTTCAATCACCAATCAACAAAAGACTTTTGATAACTCAAGAGTCTCCAATTAATCAATTCAAGCTAAGAATATAGAAATCTAACTCAAAATCCAACCAAGCATTTTATCAAACACTTGGAAGGCACAAAAAAAAGTATAATAAAATTAACAAGGAATATTAAATCTAAACAACCAATTGCAAGCATCAATAACTAACAATAAAAGAGAGTAACAATAAACATGGAAAACATAAATTGCATTAACAGAAACAAATGTAACAAGAGTTTATAAACATAAAAATGGCGGAAAAAAGAAATCAACAAGAGAAGATAACTAAGGTACTAAAACAAATAAAAGTAGAAGAAAACTAAATTAAAGCAAAGTAGAAGTCTAAAATTGAGAAGAGCTAAACCTAAAAATCCTAAAACCTAGAGAGAGGAGAGAGCCTCTCTCTCTTTCTAGAAAATTACATCTAAAACATAATAATTGTGAATGAATGTTGAATGAATAATTCCCCCTTCTAGCTCCACTCTATAGCCTCTAATCTTCATTTTCGGGCTTGAAACTGGGCCAAAAACAGCCTAGAAATTGCCCCCAGCAAACTCTGATATCTGCAACACATGACGCTCTGTCACGCATACACGTCAGTCACGCGTACGCGTCGCTGAACAATTCCTGGTCACGCATACCTGTCATCTACGCGTATGCGTCGCTTGCCTCTTGCACTGGTCACGCTGATTCTGCGACGCGCACGCATGGGTGATGCGTACGCTTCACCTAACTGCAAAGCAACTATGGCAAATTGCATATCATTTTGAAGCTCTAGATGTTATCTTTCCAACACAACTAGAACCGCCTCATTTGGACCTCTAAAGCTCAAGTTATGATCGATTTAGTACGAAGAGATCAGGATTGACAGCTTTGCAATTCCTTCAATTGCTTGTGTTCCTTCCACTTTTGCACGCTTCCTTTCCCTCCTCTAAGCCATTCCTACCCTGTAAACACTGAAAACACTTAACAAAAATATCACTGCATTGAACGGTAATAAAAGAGGATTAAAATTAGCAAATTTAAGGCCAAAGAAGCATGTTTTCACTCATAGCACAAAATTATAAAGGAAAATGTAAAGCATGCGAATTATATGCATAAGTGTGAGAATATTTGATAAAAATCCGCTCAATTCAATACAAAATAAACCGTAAAATAGTTGCTTATTAAGGATCCCCTTCCTTATTTCTCCTGGTATTGTAAAATCGCCCCAACGAGATGGTGGGAGGTTAGGATCCCCTCCTTTGTTCCTCCTGGGCATATGAGAACGTACCTCCTGGGTAGATGCAAGGGTTGTGGTTTCTCCCCACTTGCTCTAGGATGGTTAGTATAGAGACTCTCCGTGTTAACGCAAGGGTTGTGGTTTCGCCCCACTTGCTCCGGGTAATGATGAGTTATGTGTAAAAGTGCAATTATATGATGTACAAGTGATGATATGGCCATAATGAATGATTATGAAATGTTAATGAATACATGTGAAATGATTATCTGAGATACGAATTTTTCTGGGTGAAGTACCGTGGTTTGCCACCACGTTCTCTAAGTTGAGACTTGATACTCTCGTAAGGGTGACCAAGCACTTATAAATTCCCGGTATATATATATATATATATATATATATATATATATATATATATATATATATATATATATATATATTATGTATAGACTCATAGGGATGTGCGACGGGGGATAGTCCAAGGTTTAGCAGCCGAACTTGTCGGATTGGCTTAATAATTGACAGATGAGACTCATCGGCCATAGGACAGGCATGCATCATATGCATATTGTTTGAATTGCTTGCTTGTGCATTAATTTGGATTGTCTAAGTGATTATAACATGCTATTTGTTATATTTGCTATCTGTATTACTTGTATTCTATCTGTGTTTGCCATCGTCTGCTTGTTTGTCTCTGTAATTTCACAGCAGATGAAGGAACGGAGGAAAGGCAGAGAGAATTAGGGTTCTAGTTAAGTTTTAGTTAGATTTAAGGAATGGGTTAAGTTTACAAAACCTTAGAGAACTACCCTAATGTATGGTTTCTGTTTTAGTCGCTTAAGTTTTATAATCTGAGTGTCAGCGTTCTAGGATTGCCTCTGGCGTTTCCAGGACCTTATATCTTATGTACGTGGCACCTTTACTATGCTGAGAACCACCGGTTCTCATTCCATACGGATATTTGTGGTTTTCAGATGCAGGTCAGGCGGCACCCCGCTGAGGCATGCTAGAAGCTTCTGATAGCGGATATCCTTGTCTTTGGCGCTTTATCTTATATATATGTATATATGTAGATACTTTTATCTCTAGTGCTTATGTATTTGATGTATTAACTTCCTCTTAGAGGCTATGTTGGATAAATAGGTTCTGTAACTCTGTATTTTGGGATTATTTTGGGTTCTCTCATATATATGTATGTATACTTATGTGCTTAGGCCAGTTTATCTTCGCGAGCCGAGTCTTGAGCTTTGATATTTGTACCTTGGAACTCTCTTTGGTTATATCTATGCTAGCTTTTCTTTTCTTTTCCATTTATCATTTACGTGTCGTGAGTGTTGTGCTTTTCGTTTTACCGTTTTTGATTTTAAGCTTTTTTTCGAAGGCTCCTAGAATAAATCTTCTTGAACTATATTATATTATATATATAAGTTTTTTTTATTTTAGATGTCGTAGCGCCTCGCCACCTCTATTTTACATCCTAGGTGTAAAGCTCTGTATGGTAGGGTGTTACAAATACAATCATAAAATCATCTAGTAGATACATTTAGCAAATTTAAAAAACAAAAATAAAAACTATAGTCATCAACTAAATTTTAATTATGCAAAAATTAGCTAGAATGAAAAAAAAAAGAGAAAGAGGTATAAAATTATATGAAAGGAGATAAAAAAAAATGTGTAAAATAAATATTGTTTTATGTAGTAAATATAAGAAGTGATGAATATTAAAAGAGAGAAAAAATTAGATTTTAATTAACATTAACATTAAAAATAATAATGTAATCTATATAAAAATAAAAAGTAAGAGAATATAAAAAATTAAAGTTAAATACTAATTTTATAATGAAAAATAATAAAAAAAATAAAAAGTAATAGACTTGATATGAAAGAATGAAACAAAATTTATAAATCGATTATAGCTATTAGAGAAAAAATAAAACTAAAAAAAAATTCTATAATATTTTATAAAGATAAATTATTATGAGAAGGTGAAAATATAATAAGAATTTTATTGTATATTACAAAGAGAAAAGATTGTCACTCAAAAAAAATTTAATAGCAATATAGAATGAAATCAAATGTCTAATGATGACTACGAAACTACTTTAGATTATAAATGGATAAATGGTAGCAACTTCCTGGATGTTTCTTCCTTGGTTCCTCTTCATTTCAATTAATCCATTATTCTTCATTGCTCTCAACTCGTTGTATTATATATGTAGCTTTAACGAAGGAATTTACCTTTTGATTTTATAAAAAAATAAATAAATAAATAAAAAACCCAACAACAACATACGCTGTTGCGCTGTTTGGCAATTACCAATTGGTAGATACTATTATAAAAATTTTATAATTATTTTCATATAAAAATGTGTCTTTTTTATTATTAGATAATAAATTATAACGTTTAATTTAATATGCTATAAAAATATTATCTTTTTTAAAAATATAGTCAAACAAACAAAACACATTTTTAACATAAGATTCTTTATAAGATGTTTTTAACATCTTTATTTAAATAGATGCCTTACCAATTTACTTTTTTCTTTTCTCTACCGTTAGTTTTCCTGTCCAATTGGAGTTTATTGTGCATTTTAGGTCTGTTATCTTATATTATGTGTTTGTAGTTTTATTTAATTTTTAAACATTTTTATAATTTAAAACAAATTATTTGAGTTTATAGTCTTCTATACAAATTTATAAGTCAATCTTCAAAGAGTTTACCAGCTATTTCAAAAATAGTCAAAATAATCAAAATACTAATTAAACATATATATGCTGTGATATTATCTTATAAGAGATAGACTTGTGTGAATTTTAAATAAAACTAACAAAAAAGAGCTATTTCCCTCCGTCTCAAATTAACTAAATCTTTTTAGTTGTGCATATTTATTAAAATGATGAGTTAATTTTATTAAAAATTTAAACAACCAAAATTAACTAAATCTTTTTACGCTACATGCATGTCTCTGTATATCCGTGCGTTACAATTTCTGCGTTCTTTCTATGTATGGAATATAGTCTTTCCTGTTCAAAAGTTTTACGTTAACATAACGCGTGCACTTAGCATAGCTGCTTCTTTCATTTCTCAAACAGAAAACAATAAATATTTTTTAAGTTTAATTACTTTCTTAGTCTCTGTAACTTTACTAAATTTATAATTAGATTCCTACATTTTTTTTATTTGAATCTCAAAATTGCTTTTAATTTTGTAATTAGATTATTGTGATGTTAAAAATATTAAAATTAATGAAATATTTCTCTAAAAAAAACATGTAGTCAAAAATTTAATGAGATTCTTAATTATAGATATCTTTAATTTATAAATAAATATTCAATTAACTTTAATATTTTTTACACTTAAAGAAATTTACAAAATTAAAAGCACCGTATGAACTCAGTTAAGAGAAACAAAAAATATAAAAACCTAATTATAAATTTGGTATAACTATAACAACTAGCAGAATAATAAACCTATTTTTTATTACTCGTGTTAACCAATATCCATTTACTTTTGATGTCTAGAAGTTCCCTTCATTTTATCTAAAATAATTGTTTAGAATCAATCTCAAAGATAACCTAAAATGGATAGTATATAAGTATGTTAGAACCAATGGTCAGACTTTCAGTTCCAGAAGGCACTCGTTTAGCAGCATTGGTAATATTAGACTAATGCATGTTGTTACTTGGTCTCCAATTTTTCATGCTAGTATCTTAAAACAAGCTGGCCTACTACAATTCAATAAACTCCAACCAGGCTTTTCTTTCAGTAAGGAGGCTTTTACTTCAATAAAGAGGAAAGGGGAACATATGCCTTAGAAAGCAACCAAAATGCATGACATGTATGTTAGTTATATTGATTGCAAAGCCAGCAAATGAAACAAGCAATAGAATCTCAACCCAACGAGTAGAAATCACAAATCAAACAGAAAATACCAACATCTAGATTTTCTTTTAAATTGTTCATAGATAACTCAACCCAAATTTGAGGAGTAAGACACTACATCATTCAACTCCAGGGACATATAAGTATACTAACAACCCAAAATTTAATTGTTCAATTTTCGCATTAATAGGAATTAAAATAGCGTGGACAAACTTTTACTTTAGAGGAGCAAAATCCTAGACTATACATTAGTTTGACCCTAATAGTTAACTGAGATCTCTTGCAACCAAGCCCAAATCCTCTTCGAGTTCTCCTTCTCCTAAGCTATTCAAGCTAGCTATCTATTTAACACAGTAAGCTTGTGCAATGCAATATAGTGATATACAACATCTGTCATTGCGGCACAGATATGAATTTCAATTTCCACAGATAGAAATAGAACAGATGTTGAGGCCTATAATTACTGTGTTCACAAATTTAATATTTGAGAAAGGAATGGGAAAGTATTCCAAATTTACCTACAAACAGTAACAGATAACAGGATGCAAGAATATGGGGCCTCGAAGGTAGTAAGTAGTGAGTACCAAATCTTCCTACAAGACACTGCTGCAAACCAGTGACATCATCCACTACATTCACAATTCATACATTTACCGGAAGAGCCTCGACATTGGTCTTTTAAATACTTTTCCTTCAAGCTTTAATCGTCTATATGCTTCTCTCAAGTGACATGGACGAATTGGTCCAGATTCCTTCCTCTCTTGCATGACTATTCTAGCTGCCATAAAGTAGTAGTTTTTTATCAATGGGAACTTTTGGAATCAGAATATTGGCCTTCTTAGGACCAAGAACTGCGAGATTTTGACCTTAAAAACATTGTGTCTAGTTTAGAATTAACCATCTCATGCTTGTAAGCTATTAACGGAAACTTCCCATACCTGTTTCAACAACTTCACCAACAAACATTTTTGCAATCCCGGATACTACAATCGTCATCGGCACGGAAATTTTCTGTGTCCCAGTGATGCTTGCTAATAACTGTTTGAATATCATCAAGAGAAGAAAGAAGAGGCAACTTGTAAAAAATCTCATCTTACTATAATATAAACTACAGTGCATATTACAATGCAAAAATAGCAATTTGTAAACTACTACACAAATGCATAAGCCCATAAGTATCATATTGCAGAACCAAGGTGATATGTAACAAAAACCAATCTTGAAGATTAACCAAGGAGAAAATGCAAATAAGGTTTCAAGTGTATAAGTATTGGAAAAAAACTAATACAACCAATTAGAACAATTTAAATTATTGGATAGCACAATAGTTTAAGCATTATATTTTTAGCAAATCAATTTGGGAGATGGCACATAGTAGTTGAGGAACCATACTCTTTTCATGTTAGATTTCTGAAATCCAGCCCTGCGGAATGACTCGTATCTGCTCATCTGTTCCTCAGTGAATTGTGACAATATAGCCCTAAAAGCAAAAAATAATTAACCCCAAAACAAATGGATGCAATTAAAATGGTAAAGAAAAGCAAGATCAACAAAAATAACCAATAACATACTGCATCTTGGCCATCTTATCAGGATCGCCACTCGAAGGGAACTTTCCGAGCTCAACATCCATGTTCTCCTCCTCCTCTTCCTCCTCCTCTTCTTTGCTCTTCATCCCAGTGCCAGAACCACCAGCTCCAGTGGTGGCAGTGAAAGGACCACTGGAACTAGCATTAGTACGGCCACTGCCACTGAGAGGGGTGAATTGGGAAGCACCCTTTTTAGCATTGTCGTCATGAGGGAGCTGGAGCTGGTCTTGAGGTTGGGATTGAGAATTATGAGCTATAATTGAAGAATTAGGGTTTTGCTGTGCGTCCACAGCGGTGTCAGCTGGGGATTCAGGCGGAGAATCCTCTTGCTCCTCAAACGCTGCTTCAAACGGATCCTTTGATTGCTTCATTCTTTCTATATATCAATCAACACATAAATTTCTTCATCAGCCAACAATATTCCCAAATTCCAAGTTCATACAAATAATTATAACTGGTCAAAGAATACTGATTTTCCCTTTCATTTTGCAAACTAACTAAATTAACTGGGAAAAAAACCTGTGTGCATAAGCATCACCTCAGCAAGGTTTGGAAACCGGACCAGTCATCAAACCACTCTAGCTATTGATTCACTGGTCCCACCGTTTCAACCGTAATTCAAATGGGAAAACCGTTTTATAATAAATAAATTATAAATAAACACCCTAAAACATAATTATAGTCTAATATGAACCTTAAAAGGTCATCTATATTAAAGATACTACATCAACAATAGTGTTATAATCTCATCCAATTAGAAATTCAAAAGTCAAATAACAAAAAATATCCAAGAGAAGATAATCATAGTAATAGTAAACATATTTATTGGATATGAATCAAGAATTCATTCCTGGAAATTAATGAAGTGCGTACCAGCAATCAAAATCGAAAATATGAAGCCTAAATAACCGGAAGAGAGTTTTGTTAAATTCTGAAACCACAAAGCACCACCTTGCACAATACATGACAAGCTTATTATCATTTAGTAATAGAGTAACAGTGTCTATGGTGCATGTATCCTCCAAACCCAAATATAAGATACATTTATCATCGGTATAAATTTTTCAACTATAAACCCATAACTCAGATTATATTTTGCTGTTATCATTTAAATCTCTCTCATCATGTTTGATATATTTCATGATATTATTCAGTCATTCATGGGGCTAGAATCATTCGAAGATTAATGTTGCAAGATATGAAGTTACATAAAGCAGAAGTAAATAGCAAACACAACAAAATTAACAAATTTTCCATTCAAGAAATTCAAAATTAGCAAACACACAAAATCAGCAGTGAGCAGCATAACTAAATCAATAATTAGTTTCCCATTCAACAAATTGACAAATTATCAAGCCGAATAATCTCCAGAACAAGTTCAAGAACAGAAAATCACTGTAAAAAAATTAAAGACAACCGACCAACAACAGCATAACAGAATCAAGAATATCACCAACAATCCTAAACCACGGTGATAACAACAATAATTGAAGAAGAAAAATTAAAACAACAATTACAGTAAAAGAAATACCTTCTCTTCTAGGGCACAGAGGTGAGGGAGCACGACGGAAGGCTGGACGCGGCAGAACGAGAGAAGAGGTGGCCTGGACCACCGCGGAACTGGAGCCCAGGAGAGTGGTGCGCGGCGGAACTGGAGCAGAGGAGCAGAGCCGGCGCAGCGGAACAGCGGCTGCGCGACGGAGGAACCAGGCGAGACGAGATGCAGTAGGGACGGCAGCTTCGAGTAGTTGAGACGGCGGAGGTGATATGGCAGTGAGGCTAGGGCTGGGAGAACTGGTGAAGGGGATCTAGGGTTGGGAGGAGAGGCTTCTGTGCTTCCCCTGACTGCGACGGACGGCGGCGGTGACTCACTCCTTGCGGCTTGCGGCGGTCGGCGGTGAGGCTAGGGTTTCCGTTTTGGTTTGGGGAGAAAGACGGAGATGGGAGAAGAACTGGAGAGTGGATCAGCGGAGAAAAGGGTTCCAGAACCCCGTTTGACCTTTTTTTTGGGGAAAATTATTACAAAGCACCGGTTTAATTATTAAAAAAGACTTTTAATATTAAAATTGTTTAAAAGGATTAATTTTATAATATTTAAAAAAAATAAATTTTTTTTGTAAAAAAAATATATTTTTAGATTATTTTTTATTTTTATAAATATATTTTTTTAATTATTTATTATACTCAAATTCTTATTCTTTGTCTATAATTCATAAATATATTTATTATTGTCAATTACATAATGTAAGACTTGAAAATACTAAAAGTATATTTTAATGTCTTACTATTATCATATATATAATAGTTAACAATAAGCATCAAATAAATCATTTAAAATTGTGAAATTTGTCTCGAGAGATCTCTTTCTTCAATTATTTAAGGCTTAATGTTTGAATCAAATGCAATAAGCAATGTTTTTGCAAAAGTATACTAGATGGAGCATTGAAAAATTAACTTACCTGCTAGGAGTCGGGTGTCTATCACAAAAGTATACAAATATTTCACGCTAGACACTAATTAGATCATCTCTGATTATTGGATTTGATTCAAGGGCTAAGCCTTGAATAATCGAAGAAAGAGATCTCTCGAGACAAATTCCACAGGTTTTGAATGATTTATTTAATGTTCATTGTTAACTACTCTATATATGATAATAGTAACACATTTAGTATACTTCCAGGTACTCCCAGGTCTTATGTAGATTGGCAATAACAAATGTCTCTATGATTTATAGATGAAGAATAAGGATTTGAGTATAATAGATAATTAGAAAAAAAATATGTTTACAAAATAAATAAATAAATAAATAATCTAAGGATATATTTGTCTCTTGACAAAATAGATTTGGTCTTTTTTTTAAAATATTATAAAATTAGTCCTTCTAAATAATTTTAATATTAAAGGTCCTTTTTAATAATTAAATCTTCCTAACAGTACTTTATAATAATATCAGGATCGTGTGTGGATTGTGCCATCGCATGGTCTAGACAGTGAGTTGTGCACGTAGCATGCGAAAACTGTGCGTCTAGCACAATGTCTTCCCACATGTATGCGTGACCCATGCGTACGCGTCAATCTCTATCTTCCCTTTCCCCGCGTACGTCTGTCGCGTACACATCGCATCCCATTCTCCCAACCCACACTCACATGTGACCTATGCTTATGCGTGGGCACCCCCTATCTCACAAACTCTTCTGTTTTTCTCATTTCTTTTCTTCTTTTCTCTTTTCTTCTTTTCTTTCCATCACTCAACCATCATCCACCACCACCATTCATCATCTACCACCATCTCCTTTAGTTAGTTAGTTAGTTTAATTTTCTGTTTTAGTGGATAAGTGTTGGATTATTGATTTGATTTGCTGCTTCTTGATGCTGAAATTATTTACTG
This sequence comes from Arachis hypogaea, assembly GCF_003086295.3. Lineage (NCBI taxonomy): Eukaryota > Viridiplantae > Streptophyta > Magnoliopsida > Fabales > Fabaceae > Arachis > Arachis hypogaea. The sequence goes on along the minus strand of NC_092042.1, from coordinate 58,325,154 downwards.
TTGGATTTTTTTGTTGAGATTATAAATTGTTGCTTGGTATTGAGTTCTTCATGTTTAATTTTGTGCATACTAAGTACTCATAACATTGCCTTTGAGAATATTTTTGGATTTCTATATTGCATGTTGTAGCTAGCCACTATATAATTAGAATTCACTATCTATTGTTAAGCAATTGTGTATTATCAATGCATTTTTTGTTAGGTGATACTTGTTTGTGATTGATCTTTATTTACGTCACCTAATTCATGTATTGAGATTTTAGAATTGTGAAATTGGATCATAAGCTTACCTAGTGACATATTTTTGAATTTTTCAAGCTTTGTGGACAATGCTTGCTATGTGATTGATTTTCACCTCTATTTCTCTATTTTTCCTAACTTGTATAGCACCCATGTTCCACCTTCTATGTCAATTAAGTATTGCAAACAAACTTCAAAGTGTGTCATTGATTGATGTGTAAGTTTCATATATCATTTGGTCCATTAAGTTCTCTTGCACATCAACCAATATCCATGCATTATCCAATTCACAATTGCTTGATTCTATTGAGTGCTTTCTTGTTTCTTTATTGGTTGTTTGTTTGTCTTAACAAACAAGTTTTCTTTAAAGCATCTCAAGCACACTAGAATGAGTGAAGTGCATACTTCTTTTGTGTAATTATCACATAGCTTTTAGTGTGTGCGTTCTAAACCGCATGCAACTTAGAATTCACACGCTTGTTTCTCTTGTAGCACCCTTACTATCAGAATGTCTCACTTCCGGCTATGCTACTCTGATAGTTTGGATATTACGACAACTCTAATAATAATTAATACTAGAATAGGAGGTTGTTTAAAACTTAAAAACCGCATAACCTTTCGAAATACCTTTTCAAAAGAAAAGCATATATCTATATATACATACTTACAAGGATTACATATATAACTCATACCAATATACAACTTCACATATCAAGACTCCTATCCTTCTTACAAAATTGATAAAGATAAAGGCGAGAGAAAATAATAACTAAGATAATACAAAAATACCGAATAACAGAAAACTAATAAACTCCTCTGAAACTTCGTCGTCCATATCCTATAAAAAGGAAAAACCTGTAGGGGAGTGAGATCATCATCCTCGAAAGGGTTCTCACTATAGGGTTACAGAATTGCTATAATAAGATACGTAAAATAAAACCATTTTTAAAGTACAATGATCAATGCTCGTCTTACATGCCTTTTTGAAATCCAAAGAGTTAACATCCAAAAATCCATTTCAAAAGAGGAAATCCACTAATTATCCAAAGCTTGGAAAACTTTCTCCTTTGTTATAAAAATCTTAAAATCTTTTCTAGACAGTGTGAATGACCAACTTATCCCAAGCATAGGTTCATTAAATCTATGCTAAACCAGTTTGATTTTTCATAGTTTACTAAGACATAAACATGAAAGCAGTTACCTACGCGGTATAAATGATCATCCTGCTCCAAGCATAGGCCCATTAAGTCTATGCTGAACCAATAAGATACTTTATACAGAACTAGACCTCAAACATACCAACCATGGCCTCAGGCCCATCCAATGTCACTTAGATGCAAATAATGAATGTCTGTCCTACTGGTTGTGATATCACATTTTCGGTTCAATTGCCAACCCGACACATTCACATGGGAATGTTGCCTTTCAGTCACGAATAAATCGGAACCCCCTGGGATAATGTGCTCGGCACATGGTCCAACATGTCCGTGCCTGCACATTCCTGTGATCCAAAAAGATGTGAGCGGGATATGGTGCACGAAATTGCAATCACACTTTTGCAATCCCGCACAACTAACCAGCAAGTGCACTGGGTCGTCCAAGTAATACCTTGCGTGAGCAAGGGTCGATCCCACGGAGATTGTCGGCTTGAAGCAAGCTATGGTTATCTTGTAAATCTTAGTCAGGATATCAGAAATTATCAGGATTGATTGTGAAAAACAAAAGAACATGAAATAAGTACTTGTTTTGCAGTAATGGAGAATAGGTTGAGGTTTTGGAGATGCTCTGTCTTCTGAATCTCTGCTTTCCTACTGTCTTCTTCTTCAAGCACGCTAGGCTCCTTCCATGGCAAGCTGTATGTAGGGTTTCACCGTTGTCAATGGCTACCTCCCATCCTCTCAGTGGAAATGTTCAACGCACCCTGTCACGGCACGGCTATCCATCTGTCGGTTCTCAATCAGGCCGGAATAGAATCCAGTGATTCTTTTGCGTCTGTCACTAACGCCCCGCCTTCAGGAGTTTGAAGCTCGTCACAGTCATTCAATCATTGAATCCTACTCAGAATACCACAGACAAGGTTTAGACCTTCCGGATTCTCTTGAATGCCGCCATCAGTTCTAGCTTATACCACGAAGATTCCGGTTAAAGAATCCAAGAGATATCTACTTAATCTAAGATAGAACGGAGGTGGTTGTCAGGTACGCGTTCATAGTTAAGAATGATGATAATTGTCACGGATCATCACATTCATCCGAATTAAGAACAAGTGATATCTTAGAATGGAAGCAAGCATGATTGAATGAAAAATAGTAGTAATTGCATTAATCCATCAAGACACAGCAGAGCTCCTCACCCCCAACCATGGGGTTTAGAGACTCATGCTGTGGAAAGTACACAAAGAAACGTGTAAAGTGTCATGAGGTACAGATACAATGTCAAAAGATCCTATTAATAGTAAACTGGTAACCTAGGATATACAGAAATGAGTAAATGACGTAAAAATCCACTTCTGGGTCCACTTGGTGTGTGCTTGGGCTGAGCAGTGAAGCATTTTCGTGTAGAGACCTTTTCTGGAGTTAAACGCCAGCTTTTATGTCAGTTTGGGCGTTTAACTCCAAGTTTTATGCCAGTTCCAGCGTTAAACGCTGGAATTTCTGAGGCTGTTTTGCCACGCCGGTTTGGGCCATCAAATCTCGGACAAAGTATGGACTATCATATATTGCTGGAAAGCCCAGGATGTCTACTTTCCAACGCCGTTGAGAGCGCGCCAATTGGGCTTCTGTAGCTCCAGAAAATCCACTTCGAGTGCAGGGAGGTCAGAATCCAACAGCATCTGCAGTCCTTTTCAGTCTCTGAATCAGATTTTTGCTCAGGACCCTCAATTTCAGCCAGAAAATACTTGAAATCACAAAAAAACACACAAACTCATAGTAAAGTCCAGAAAAGTGAATTTTAGCTAAAAACTAATAAAAATATACTAAAAACTAACTAAATCATACTAAAAACATACTAAAAACAATGCCAAAAAGCGTATAAATTATCCGCTCATCACAACACCAAACTTAAATTGTTGCTTGTCCCCAAGCAACTGAAAATCAAAATAGGATAAAAAGAAGAGAATATACTATAGACTCCAAAATATCAAGGAAACATAGCTCCAATTAGATGAGCGGGACTAGTAGCTTTTTGCCTCCGAACAGTTTTGGCATCTCACTCTATCCCTTGAAGTTCAGAATGATTGGCATCTATAAGAACTCAGAACTTAGATAGTGTTATTGATTCTCCTAGTTAAGTATAATGATTCTTGAACATAGCCAGTGTATGAGTCTTGGCTGTGGCCCAAAGCACTCTGTCTTCCAGTATTACCACCGGATACATACATGCCACAGACACATAATTGGGTGAACCTTTTCAGATTGTGACCCAGCTTTGCTAGAGTCCCCAATTAGAGGTGTCCAGGGTTCTTAAGCACACTCTTTTTGCCTTGGATCACAACTTTATTTCTTTTCTTTTTCTTTCTCTCTTTTTTTTTCGAAATTTTTTTTTTGTATCCACTACTTTTTCTTGCTTCAAGAATCACTTAGATGATTTTTTAGATCCTCAATAACAGTTCTCTTTTTCCTCATTCTTTCAAGAGCCAACAATTTTTTTAACATTCTCAAAACACCAAATTCAAGAGACATATGCACTGTTCAAGCATTCATTCGGAAAACAAAAATCATTGTCACCACATCAAACTAATTCAACTAGTTTCAAGGATAAATTTCGAAATCCTGTACTTCTTGTTCTTTTGTGATTAAAGCATTTTTCATTTAAGAGAGGTGATGGATTCATAGGACATTCATAGCTTTAAGACATGAATTTTAAATTTTATTAATTATGAATTAAAAACAAGACTCAAAAATAGATATAAGATTAGACTAGAAAATAAAAATAGAAAACAAAAAAAAAATTTAAACTAGGCTCCTAATGATAGAGGTTTTCACAGAGTTAGGACTCAACAACCTTGATTTTGAGAAGTGGATGCTCCCTCAGCTTGAGAGGAGAGCTTCTGGCGTTTCAACTCTTGGAGTTCACGCCCCTGCTTCTCTTGTTCCTTCAGTAATTTGCAGAGCATGCAGTTCTGATTCTGCTGTTCTTCCTTCAGTTGCTCCATAGTTTCTTGCAACTTGTTGATAGATGCTTCTAGGCTGGCCCAGTAGCCAATTTCAGGGAATTCAGGGAGGAACTCCTGCGCCCTCCTTTTGATAGAGTTGTCTTGCATTTGTCCTTCCATTGACTTCTTGGTGATTGGATGTTCAATGAGTATGAATTCATCTACTCCCATCTTCACCCCAGCCTCTTTACAGAGCAAGGAGATCAAGCTTGGGTAAGCCAATTTGGCTTCAGTGGAATTTTTATTTGCAATTGTGTAGATCTCACAAGCAATCACATGATGAACCTCCACTTCTTTCCCAAGAATAATGCAATGAATCATCACTGCTCTCTTGATAGTGACCTCAGAACGGTTGCTAGTGGGTAGTATGGAATGCCCAATAAAGTCTAGCCAACCTCTTGCAATTGGTTTGAGGTCTCCCCTCTTGAGTTGGTTTGGGACACCCTTTGAATTGGTTATCCACTTAGTTCCAGGGAGGCATATGTCCTCTAGAACTTGATCCAACCCTTTATCTGCTCTCACCATTCTCCTATTAAAGGATTCAGGATCATCTTGCAGTTGAGGTAATTTGAAGATTTCTCTTATTTTGTCCAGATGGAAGTACATAACTTTCCCTCTGACCATGGTTCTGTAGGTATGGTAAGCAGTTCCAGTCATTCTCTGCTTATCTGTTAGCCACAGATTTGAGTAGAATTCCTGAACCATGTTTCTTCTAACCTTTATTTCAGGATTGGTTAGAACTTCCCATCCTCTGTTTCGAATTTGCTCTTGGATCCCCGGATATTCATCTTCTTTCAGATTAAATTTTACTTCCGGGATCACTGACCTCAGACCCATTATTTTGTGATAATGGTCTTCATGTTCTTTGGTTAAGAACTTCTCTTGATTCCAAAGATTCTTTGGATTATTCTCTTTCTTTCCTCTTAAATTGGTTTGTTTTCCCTTAGGAGCCATGATTTTGATGAATCTTGGCTTAGTGATCACGGAAAAGCACACCAAACTTAGAGGTTTGCTTGTCCTCAAGCAAAAGAAAGGAAAGAAGAGAGAGGGAGGAAGAGTAAATTCGAATGGTGTGGTGGAATGAGGGGGCCAAACGTGTATTTATAAGGTGGGGAGGTGAGATTTCGAAAAAGAAGAAAAATTTGAAAGGAGATTTGAGAAGATATGGAAAGAAATTGAGAGAAGGGTGAGTTTTTGAACAAAATTTGGGAATGATTTGAGAGATTTGAAGAATGATTTTAGATTTTTGAAAATTTGAAAGTGAATGATGAGAGATTGAAATGTGTTTTTGTAGAAAAATATGGGTAAGAAAAGGAAAGTTTGAAAAAATTTGATTTGAAAACAAAATTGTGGTCCCCCTACCTTTCTGGCGTTAAACGCCCAGAATGGCACCCATTCTGGCGTTTAACGCCCATTTGATGCCCCTTTTGGGCGTTTAACGCCCAGCCAGGTGCCCTGGCTGGCGTTAAACGCCAGAATTCCTTTATCACTGGGCGTTTTTCTAAACGCCCAAGATGCTGCACACCTGGCGTTAAACGCCCAGAATGGTGCCCATTCTGGCGTTTAACACCCAAAATGGCACCATTCCTGGCGTTAAACGCCCAGAATGGTACCCATTCTGGCGTTTAACGCCCAAAATGCCCCTTACTGGCATTTTTTCGCCAGTAAGCTCTTTTTCTCTGCTTTTTGCGCTGAATCCTTCTGCAACTCTGTGAATTCCTTCATTTTTGATACTTGCCTCTGTAAGAACAAATCATATACCCTCCTAATGACTGGGTTGCCTCCCAGCAAGCGCTTCTTTACTGTCTTTAGCTGGACTTTTACTGAGAATCACTCAAGTCTCAGTTTTGAGCATTCCTGCTCAAAATTGCCTTCAAGATAATGCTTGATTCTCTGTCCATTAACAATGAACTTTTTGTCAGAATCAATATCCTGAAGCTCAACATATCCATATGGTGACACTCCTGTAATCACATACGGACCCCTCCACCGGGATTTGAGTTTTCCTGGAAACAGTCTGAGCCTAGAGTTGAAGAGCAGAACTTTTTGTCCTGGCTCAAAGACTCTGGTTGACAACTTCTTGTCATGCCATTTCTTTGCCTTTTCCTTATAAATTTTTGCATTTTCAAAGGCATTGAGTCTGAACTCCTCTAGCTCATTTAGCTAGAGTAATCTTTTTTCACCAGCTAACTGGGCATCCATGTTTAGGAATCTGGTTGCCCAGTAGGCTTTATGTTCCAGTTCCACGGGCAGATGACAGGCCTTCCCATACACCAGTTGGTATGGAGAGGTTCCTATAGGAGTCTTGAATGCTGTTCTGTATGCCCACAGAGCATCATCCAAGCTCTTTGCCCAATCCTTTCTTCGAGCCATCACAGTCCGTTCCAGGATTCTTTTTAGCTCTCTATTAGAGACCTCAGCTTGCCCATTTGTCTGTGGATGATACGGAGTTGCCACTTTGTGGCTAATTCCATATCTAACCATAGCAGAGTATAGCTGTCTATTGCAGAAATGAGTGCCCCCGTCACTTATTAGTACTCTGGGAACACCAAACCTGCTGAAGATGTGTTTCTGGAGGAATTTTAGCACGGTCTTGGTATCATTAGTGGGTGTAGCAATAGCTTCTACCCACTTAGATACATAGTCCACTGCCAACAGAATGTAAGTGTTTGAGTATGATGGTGGGAATGGCCCCATGAAGTCAATTCCCCATACATCAAACAATTCTATCTCTAATATCCCTTGTTGAGGCATGGCATATCCGTGAGGCAAGTTACCAGCTCTTTGGCAACTGTCACAGTTACGCACAAACTCTCGGGAATCTTTATAGAGAGTAGGCCAGTAGAAGCCACATTGGAGGACTTTAGTGGCTGTTCGCTCACTTCCAAAATGTCCTCCATACTATGATCCATGGCAGTGCCATAGGATCCTTTGTGCTTCTTCTCTGGGTACACATCTGCGGATCATTCTGTCTGCACATCTCTTAAAGAGATATGGTTCATCCCAGAGGTAGTACTTAGCATCTGAAATTAATTTCTTTCTTTGCACTCTGCTGTACTCCTGGGGTATGAACCTTACAGCTTTATAGTTTGCAATATCTGCAAACCATGGAGCTTCCTGAATGGCAAAGAGTTGCTCATCTGGGAAAGTCTCAGAGATCTCAGTAGAAGGGAGGGACGCCCCAGCTACTGGTTCTATTCGGGACAGATGATCTGCTACTTGGTTCTCTGTCCCTTTTCTGTCTCTTATTTCTATATCAAACTCTTGCAGAAGCAACACCCATCTTATAAGCCTGGGTTTTGAATCCTGCTTTGTGAGTAAGTATTTAAGAGCAGCATGGTCAGTGTACACAACCACTTTGGATCCCACTAGATAGGATCTAAACTTGTCAATGGCATAGACCACTGCAAGTAACTCTTTTCTGTGGTTGTGTAATTCTTCTGTGCGTCATTTAGAACACGACTGGCATAATAAATGACGTGCAAAAGCTTGTTATGCCTCTGTCCCAACACTGCACCAATGGCATGATCACTGGCATCACACATTAGTTCAAATGGCAATGTCCAATCTGGTGCAGAGATGACTGGTGCTGTGACCAGCTTAGCTTTCAGGGTCTCAAATGCCTGCAGACACTGTGTGTCAAACACAAATGGTGTGTCAGCAGCTAGCAGGTTACTCAAAGGTTTTGCAATTTTTGAAAAATCCTTTTATGAACCTTCTGTAGAATCCTGCATGCCCCAGAAAGCTTCGGATTGCCTTAACATTGGCAGGTGGTGGTAATTTTTCAATTACCTCTACCTTTGCCTTATCCACCTCTATTCCCCTGCTTGAAATTTTGTGCCCAAGGACAATTCCTTTAGTCACCATAAAGTGACATTTCTCCCAGTTTAAAACCAGGTTAGTCTCTTGGCACCTTTTCAGGACAAGTGCTAGGTGATTAAGACAGGAGCTGAATGAGTCTCCATATACTGAGAAGTCGTCCATGAAGACTTCCAGAAATTTCTCTACCATATCTGAGAAGATAGAGAGCATGCACCTCTGAAAGGTTGCAGGTGCATTGCACAGACCAAAAGGCATCCTCCTGTAGGCAAACACGCCAGAAGGGCAAGTAAATGCTGTTTTCTCTTGGTCCTGAGGATCTACTGCAATTTGGTTGTAGCCTGAATAGCCATCCAAAAAGCAGTAATAATCATGACCAGCTAGTCTTTCTAGCATTTGGTCTATGAATGGTAAAGGAAAATGATCTTTTCTGGTGGCTGTATTGAGTCTTCTGTAGTCAATACACATACGCCACCCTGTGACTGTTCTTGTAGGAACCAGTTCATTTTTTTCATTATGAACCACTGTCATGCCTCCCTTTTTAGGGACAACTTGGACAGGGCTCACCCAAGGGCTATCAGAAATAGGATAAATAATCCCAGCCTCTAGTAATTTAGTGACCTCTTTCTGCACCACCTCCTTCATGGCTGGATTTAGCCTCCTTTGTGGTTGAACCACTGGTTTGGCATTATCCTCCAACAAGATCTTGTGCATGCATCTAGCTGGGCTAATGCCCTTGAGATCACTTATGGACCACCCAAGAGCTGTCTTGTGTGTCCTTAGCACTTGAATCAGTGCTTCCTCTTCCTGTGGATTTAAAGCAGAGCTTATAATCACTGGAAAAGTTTCACCCTCTCCCAGAAATGCATACTTCAGGGATGGTGGTAGTGGTTTGAGTTCAGGTTTGGGAGGCTTATCCTCCTCCTGAGGAATTTTCGAAAATTCCTTTGTTTCCACTGATTCTTCTTGATCAGGTTGAGCATATTTGAAGATGTCCTCAAGCTCTGATTCTAGGCTTTCAGTCATATTGATCTCTTCCACCAGAGAGTCAATTATGTCAGCGCCCATGCAGTCATTTGGTGTGTCTGGATGCTGCATAGCTTTTACAGCATTCAACTTGAACTACTCCTCATTGACTCTCAGGGTTACTTCCCCTCTCTGTACATCAATGAGAGTTCGTCCAGTTGCTAGGAAAGGTCTTCCTAGAATGAGAGTAGCACTCTTGTGCTCCTCCATTTCCAGCACCACAAAGTCAGTTGGAAAGGCGAATGGCCCAACCTTGACAATCATATCCTCTATTATGCCTGATGGATATTTAATGGAGCCATCAGCAAGTTGGAGGCATATCCGGGTTGGTTTAACTTCTCCAGTCAACCCAAGCTTTCTGATAGTGGATGCAGGTATTAGATTGATGATGCTTGCTCCAAGATCACATAAGGCTGTCTTGATGCAGGCACCTTCTAATGTGCATGGTATCATAAAGCTTCCTGGATCTTGAAGCTTTTCTGGCAAGCTTTTTAGAATGACTGCACTGCATTCTTCAGTGAGAAGCACTTTTTCAGTTTCTCTCCAATCCTTCTTATGACTTAAGATTTCTTTCATGAACTTAGCATAAGAAGGTATTTGCTCAAGTGCCTCTGCAAACGGAATCTTTATTTCAAGAGTCCTTAGATAGTCTGCAAAGCGGGCAAATTGCTTATCCTGTTCCGCTTGGCGGAGTTTTTGAGGATAAGGCATCTTGGCTTTATATTCTTCAACCTTAGATGCTGCATGTTTATTCCTTACAGAAGTGGTTGAAGAAGCCTTTTTAGAGGGATTACTGTCAGCACCCTCAGGTGTCTGATCCTCCCTTGGCGTCTGAACGCCAGGATTGGGTGGAAAATGGGCGTTTAACGCCAACTTTTCCCCCTTTTCTGGCGTTTGAACGCCAGAACTGGGCAAGGAATGGGCGTTTAACGCCAACTTTCCTTCCCTTTCTGGCGTTTGAACGCCAATAACATTCCTCTCTGGGCTTTTACTGTCCTCAGAGGGATTTTGAATAGTGGTTTGGTTATCCTCTGTCAATTGTTCCTTGTTTGGCTTTTTGCTCTTTTGAGCAGTGTTATTCAGTGTCTTCCCACTCCTCAGTTGAACTGCTTGACATTCCTCTGTTATCTGTTTAGATATTTGCTGTTTAGCTTGATTCAACTGCAGTTCCATGTTCTTGTTAGCAACTTTAGTTTCATAGAGCATCTCTTTAAATTCTGCTAACTGTTCTGTCATCAGGAGCAATTGTTGATTAAGCTCAATCATCTGTTCTTGAGGATTAGGATCAGTGGCTAGTGCCATGACTTCCTCTTTTGGAGAGAACTCATTGCTAGAGTACAAATATTGGTTTCTAGCAACAGTGTCTATAAGCTCTTGAGCTTCTTCAATTGTCTTCCTCATGTGTATAGATCCACCGGCTGAGTGGTCTAAAGACATCTGAGCTTTTTCTGTAAGCCCATAGTAGAAGATGTCTAACTGTACCCACTCTGAAAACATTTCAGAGGGGCATTTTCTTAACATACCTCTATACCTCTCCCAGGCATTATAAAGGGATTCATTATCCTCTTGTTTAAAGCCTTGGATGTCCAGCCTTAGCTGTGTCATCCTCTTTGGAGGGTAAAAGTGATTCAAGAATTTGTCTGATAACTGTTTCCATGTCTTTATGCTTGCTGTAGGTTGGTTATTTAACCACCTTTTAGCTTGATCTTTTACAGCAAATGGAAACAGTAATAGTCTGTAGACATCCTGATCTAGCTCTTTATCATGTACTGTGTCAGCAATTTGTAAGAATTGTGCCAGAAACTCAGTAGGCTCTTCCTGTGGAAGACCGGAATACTGGCAATTTTGCTGCACTATGATAATGAGTTGAGGATTTAGCTCAAAGCTGCTTGCTTTGATGGGAGGTGTACAGATGCTACTCCCATATGCAGCTGTAATGGGGTTAGCATATGACCCCAGAGTCCTTCTGGACTGATCAATTCCACTTAGGTCCATAATGGATAAAGGGAAATGATATGGATTGCAAATAGATGAAATATTTTGTTTTTTTTTTTTGAATTAAACGAAAAAATTAAAATAAAATAAAAGGAAATTAAGATAAAAAATTCGAAAATAAAAAAGAAAATAAGATCAAAGCAAATTGAGAACTGAATCAATTAGTTAATTAAAAAGATTTTGAAAAGAGCAATTAAAAAGATATGATTGAAAATTTTTTATGAAAAAGATTTGATTTTTGAAAAGAGGAAAGAGAAAAACACAAAATGACACCAAACTTAAAACTTTTAGAAAATCAAACACTAATTTTCGAAAATTTTTAAGGGAAAAAACACAAAGAGGACACCAAACTTAGAATTTTTATAGATCAAAAAGAGACTAAGGACATGCAAAATCGAAAAACTAAAAGAAAACTAAAAGCATGCAATTGACACCAAACTTAAAATATGAAACTAGACTCAACTAAAAGACTCTAAACCAACAAAAATAAAACAGTCCTAATCTAAGCAACAAGATAAGCCATCAGTTGTCCAAACTCGAACAAATCCCCGGCAACGGCGCCAAAAACTTGGTGCACGAAATTGCAATCACACTTTTGCAATCCCGCACAACTAACCAGCAAGTGCACTGGGTCGTCCAAGTAATACCTTACGTGAGTAAGGGTCGATCCCACGGAGATTGTCGGCTTGAAGCAAGCTATGGTTATCTTGTAAATCTTAGTCAGGATATCAGAAATTATCAGGATTGATTGTGAAAAACAAAAGAACATGAAATAAGTACTTGTTTTGCAGTAATGGAGAATAGGTTGAGGTTTTGGAGATGCTCTGTCTTCTGAATCTCTGCTTTCCTACTGTCTTCTTCTTCAAGCACGCTAGGCTCCTTCCATGGCAAGCTGTATGTAGGGTTTCACCGTTGTCAATGGCTACCTCCCATCCTCTCAGTGGAAATGTTCAACGCACCCTGTCACGGCACGGCTATCCATCTGTCGGTTCTCAATCAGGCCGGAATAGAATCCAGTGATTCTTTTGCGTCTGTCACTAACGCCCCGCCTTCAGGAGTTTGAAGCTCGTCACAGTCATTCAATCATTGAATCCTACTCAGAATACCACAGACAAGGTTTAGACCTTCCGGATTCTCTTGAATGCCGCCATCAGTTCTAGCTTATACCACGAAGATTCCGGTTAAAGAATCCAAGAGATATCTACTTAATCTAAGATAGAACGGAGGTGGTTGTCAGGTACGCGTTCATAGTTAAGAATGATGATAATTGTCACGGATCATCACATTCATCCGAATTAAGAACAAGTGATATCTTAGAATGGAAGCAAGCATGATTGAATGAAAAATAGTAGTAATTGCATTAATCCATCAAGACACAGCAGAGCTCCTCACCCCCAACCATGGGGTTTAGAGACTCATGCTGTGGAAAGTACACAAAGAAACGTGTAAAGTGTCATGAGGTACAGATACAATGTCAAAAGATCCTATTAATAGTAAACTGGTAACCTAGGATATACAGAAATGAGTAAATGACGTAAAAATCCACTTCTGGGTCCACTTGGTGTGTGCTTGGGCTGAGCAGTGAAGCATTTTCGTGTAGAGACCTTTTCTGGAGTTAAACGCCAGCTTTTATGCCAGTTTGGGCGTTTAACTCCAAGTTTTATGCCAGTTCCAGCGTTAAACGCTGGAATTTCTGAGGCTGTTTTGCCACGCCGGTTTGGGCCATCAAATCTCGGGCAAAGTATGGACTATCATATATTGCTGGAAAGCCCAGGATGTCTACTTTCCAACGCCGTTGAGAGCGCGCCAATTGGGCTTCTGTAGCTCCAGAAAATCCACTTCGAGTGCAGGGAGGTCAGAATCCAACAGCATCTGCAGTCCTTTTCAGTCTCTGAATCAGATTTTTGCTCAGGACCCTCAATTTCAGCCAGAAAATACTTGAAATCACAGAAAAACACACAAACTCATAGTAAAGTCCAGAAAAGTGAATTTTAGCTAAAAACTAATAAAAATATACTAAAAGCTAACTAAATCATACTAAAAACATACTAAAAACAATGCCAAAAAGCGTATAAATTATCCGCTCATCAGGATACTCTGCCTCCGACCTCATATATACACATAAGCGGGATTAACCACCGTCCTTAAACGGGCGCCACAACCTCGGCAAGTAGGATTAACCACCGTACTTGTCAGGCGCAAGCGACTTATCAACAATCTCATCAATATCGAATCTCTCAGCATAAACGGGACGAACCCGGCCCTTATGCCTACAACTCAGCGCAAATGGGACGAACCCGGCCCTTACACCTACCAAACAATAACTCATCAATCTTGATGACATCCACAATCAATCAGGCTCAATATCTTATTTCAAAATCATTATTGGCCCATTTACTTTTAAATAACAAATGTATTCAATTTACATCTTGCCAAGAATCACTTTTTAAAACGGAGCCACTTTCCACATCTTTCCAAAACTTCCAAACAATTTCAAAGCCATGCCAAATTCAAAATCTCTTTTAAAAGACTCAAAATCATTCATTTTTAAATCAGGATTTGGTCACAAAATTCCTCAACAGAGTCTTAAGACTTCAGGGGAGAATAACCTAACTCATTTCTTTAAATTCATTGAAAACCTCTGAAACCTTAACTTCTTGATTTGAATAAATAAAATAAAATTTAAACCAAAACCAAGTCATGTATCCAAATATTTCGAACCAATTTTGAAACCAACTTACTTAAACCAAAACTAAATCATTTAAACCGAAAAATAATTTCAATTTCATTCTTAAATCTGTTTCCAAAGGCTCGGAAATTATTTCAGTTTTACTAAATCAAAGTTTTAAAGACTTCAAAATTTTCCTAAAATGTCATCAAGTGAAAATTAGTTAATCGAAATCCAAGTTTCTTTAAAATCCATTAAAACTCCTCCAAATTTGCTTACTTAATCAAATTCCAAAACATAATTATTTTTATCTTTAAATCAACTTTAAACCATAATTCTTTTCTAAAGTAGTTTACATTCAAAATATAATAATTTTCTTAATAAAAGAGTTCAAACCTAATTCATTTATCAGTAATTCAATTCAAGGCATAATTTATTCTTTTTAAAATATCATTTCAAATAAAGTCTCGGATTTTATAGAAATTTCGGCAGCATCTCCCCTAAAACTTGGACTTTGCCACCCTTTCCGGGTCCCAACCAAACCAATCGTCAACCCTTCTCAACGGGTTCAAGACCAAATCAGTTTTCAATAAACAAAACTCAGACTTTCAGACTATCAAAGTCATTTCAAATCAACCAATCTAAAAATCTCCAATTTATCAAAATCAGACATTATTTCACTCAAACACGCAACCGTATTCATCCAAGACATAATCAGACAATTCATAAGACTCACATAATCACTAGAAATACATTTCGCACAGCATATCTATTCATAACAATTTCAATTTAAATAAATTAGTTTTTAGAAAAGCCCCTATCTCGACTCATCGAAACCATAACCCAAAAAGCGTCAACAAAACCTTTTAGCTTAACCCGAAACCAACAGCAACCGCAAACTCAGCTCCTGATCACTTTTGCAGCACTCATAGTAACTTAAAAGTGACATGCAACGCTCAGAACATGATCCTACGTTACCAGAACCTCAGAGTTTATAACCAAACATAACAAAATACTAACGCAGCGGTTGTTCAAAACATAAACACTTACTGAAATAAGAAAACAAAACATCGGTGGTCACTGAACCAGTTTGGCGGCAGCCACCTCGAGCGGCAGGGTTGACCAGAACTTCGGTGACGGTGACTGTAACAAACATGCAGCGATGATAAAGCTCCCGAAAACTCAACGAAAACGAAAACCAACTTAAAACCTTACTGGCAGGGGATCTCAGCAGTGGCAGTGACATTTTCCAGCGGCAGAGGCTCGGCCAGCGGTGGATCTGGCAATGATGACTTCTCAACGGTGACACACTCCACGGCGGCAGCTCCCGCACAGGGCATCTCTCTCTTTTTCGCAAACGGCGGCGACAACATCTAGCAGTAGAGAGGACAAACGGCGACTCCTCCTCCTCCTCCTCGCATGGCTCTCTCCCTCGGTCCTGGTCTTCCTCACGACAGCAATGAGTGGCACGGTGGCAGTGGCCATCTGCGATAGTGGCGCGAGCTCTTCCCTTCTCCACTGGCGCTCTCCTCTCTCTCTTGCCAACAGCGTCGGCGACAGTGGCAGTGTCACCCACCGCGCCGCCTCCCTCTTCTTCTTCCCCTCTTTCCCGCTGCCCCCTTTTCTTCTTTCCCTTTCTTTCTTTCTTCCATTTCTCTCCCCCTTGCTGTGTGTGCGCGTGAGTTTTGTTTTGTTTTTGGGGGGAAAGGGTGGTGGCTGGTGGCTAATGGGTACAAGGGATTAGGGTTTTGTGTTTTATTTTTAAGGTTAAGGTAGGATTTAGGGCAAAATATTACATAGATATTTTTTTGTAAAGTCTAAACCAATTTAGGTTATATTGTATAAATTTTGAAATCTAATTAAATCTTTAAAATTATTTTAAAATATTGTTTGTTGTATTAAAATACTAATTGGTTTAAAATTAAATACTCTAATGGAAATTATAAGGTAATATAATTAATTTTCTCTATTCCTAAAACTTAAGGTATTAAATTATAAAAATATAAATTATTCAAATCAAATCACATAAAATTCTTATTATTTGACAACGACTAACTTTTAGTTTAAATATAGAAAATAATTCAATAATTATAAAATTAGATAAAATTCTAATTTAAATATCCAAACATCGTTATATTTGAATTTCTAAGACTTTAAATAGCAAATAAGAAAATAATCCATAATTATAAAGTTTGGATAAAAACCTTAATTTATCTCAAATCCAATTAACCAAAACTACCTTTAATTATTTTCAATAAAATAATTTTCTGAAATTAAAACTGTAAATAAATATATGATTTGAAATTAGTTCAAAATAGGACTTTTCAAAAGTCTTGGGTCTTACATCTCTCATGTCACAAACTTATTCACTCACTTTATTTTAGTGATCATCACCTAATTCCAACAATCTATGCTTTCTTGCTTTGCATTTACTCATCTTACTGTGTTATTTCGTATTTTTTTCATGGATGAGTCCCCATAAGAAAAAAAAGGAAGCAAAAAAAAAAAAACACGCAACACTGGTTGATCCACCAGCTGAAGGTGGCAATCCGCGTAGTCGCCGTATCCCCTTGTTCATCTTTGAATGCACCGAGGATGGTGCAAGCTTTTAAGTGTGGGGAGGTTGTCCGACCAATCGGCTGTTTTTGGGTGAAAAATTTCTAATCCTAACACTTTCATATTTTATTTTATTTTATTTTATTACTAGGTCTTTTAGAATTTTTAGTTGCATTTTCTTGGTTTGCATGTATATATAATAAGCTTAGTCACAAATAATGAAATTTTCCAAAAAAAATTATCTATAGGACATCCTAATTGATTTGTGTAAAAATTTTTTCATTGAACTTGCGTGAATTATATATTATGAAACATGGTTTTTGAGCTAAGAACACATAAGCTTGTGAGTCTTGAGCCTAATTGTGTGGTTGCATCATTTCAACCACTATTTTCCTTCTTGTGTGTGTTATTCTTTTTCTATGATTGTAATCTTTGATTTGTTTGATTCTTTATATCCATTATTTTGTGTATGAATATATTTTTATGATTGAGGCCTTTATTTAATTTGAGCTCACTTACCCAAATGGCCTTACCCTTTTATCCACCTTTGTTAACCAATTTTAAGCCTATTTTAACCCCATTTTGTTCTTTATTTTATCACATCACTACCTCTAAGTGAAAAATAATAAATGTCATTCATTTGGATCTTTGATTAGTTTAGGCTAGTGAGAGTGTATATCATTTAAGTGTGGGAAAGTTTGGGAACTTTGGTTAAGGTAAAAGTGTATTTTGAATATTTGTTGAAGATCATGGGAATTGGGTACATACTCATACATTAAATATTTAAATCATATGTATTGATACTCTTGTATATATTTTATTTTGAAAAAACAAAAGAAAAATAAAAAATAAAAAGAAAGAAAAAAGAAAAGAAAAGAAAAAGAAAAAGAAAGCAATAAAAAATGGAACAAAATGCCTCAAAGGAAAGTTCAATAATAATCAATGCATATGGGATGTGAATTGAAAAGAATGCATGAGTGTGTGAAAAAGTAAAAAATGGGTAGTTAGGTTTGCATTAGAGTTAAATAGGTTGTGTGTTAGATGAGAGCTTAAGTTAATCAAAAGTTCAAATTTCAAGCTCACTTAGTCATATATATATATAAGGGGAAGGTATCTGATAACATTTATAAAGAAATTATTTTTAACTGGATTTTTATTACAAGTCTTCTTGATAAACCTGAAAATTTTATAGTTACAACTTTGAAGTAGCAGTGAAAACTGTTAATACGTTGGTCAGTCCAGATCATAGTCCCGGTTGTAAGTCCTAGTAAGGCAGTGAATCCGTTGATTAACGAGGGTGATCCCATAACTTGCAAAGTTCTAACCATAAAATGGCTAGTTTATTGAGAACGATGAGTAGTTTAAATTTAGGGAAAAATAATTCTTTAGTGATAAAAACAGATAATGATGAAGCATCCACCTCTGGAACTAAAAACGAATTAGAAATAGCTAAATTAGAAGAAAGTTTTCTTAATTGGAATATACCTATAATAGATAAAGATAAAGTATACAAAAAGAGAAACTTCTGGGAAGGAAAAAATTATGAAATTCATATGTTAGACTATTGTAAACCAGGAACAAGTAATAATAAGATTATTACCATCTTAGAAGAGGATAAATTAAAAGAACATAGCAGTAAAGGATATAACTTCATCCATATAGGATTAATACAAGTAGCCATAAAACCTAATTTTAGAATATGAATTAATCTGCCTATATTATTAACCTTAAGAGATACCAGATTCTAAAAGTTTAGTGACTCATTAATAGGAATATTAGAAAGTAACTGTCATGATGGACCAGGTTTTTTTAATTGTTACCCAAATTATGCTATGAATTTAAAAAATAAATACACATGGCAAGCCTTAAAATTGCAAGTAAGATCTGATGAAACAAATATAAATGAGAAATATGATCCATTCGAAATAATCTATAGGATATATTATAAAATTACTAAGGTCAATTATGACTTTAAAGCATTAAGACAATCCTCAAAAGAAGAAACGATAATTATGCATGCAAATCTAAAAAGATCTAATATACAAACACCTAGAAGATTAAGACATGAAGAATTAAAAAGTAGTGTAATATTCGGGCTAACCGAAATTAATTAAATAATGAGTTAAGTAGGAGCGAATATGGTTGGAAGATTTGGCAATTGGAATTTGATGATTTCAATATGATATTTGGATTCAGAGAATTTTTCCGAGTCAGAAAACATAGTTTTCTGTGTAAAAGCGCGCAGTGGAATTTTGACCGGAAGTACTGGCTGAGATCTGTCTGGTACTGCAGCTGAGAAAATTGATTATGAGTAAATAAGATTAAGAAATGAGAAATTATAATTAGGGGAGGTAGAAATATTTGAAATGCGATTTAGAGCGCTAATCTTAAAGGTTTTGGTCCAAAATTGGGCCAACGGACAAAAATAAGTGAACTGGGCCTAAGTGGGCCCAAGACCCAACATATATAAACATTAGTTATGAGCATTTCAGCTCATTTTACCCTAAAAGAGAGGTTGGGGCGCTGAAATAGAGAAGAGAGAAGAGAAGAGAGAAAACCTAACTCTCTTTGATCTTCAAACCACCATAACTTGAGCTACGGAGCTCCGATTGACGAGCCGTTTGTGACCACGCATCACTCTTCTCATCCTCTACAATTCTATCTAAGTTTTGTGGTGAGTATTCCATTCATCTCTGCCCAATTTTCGAAATTCCCCACTGTTATACGTTTTTGGGTAGTTAGTGTTGAAATCTTGTGATTTTGGGTATTTAAGGATACTCCAACATGGATTCCAAGTGGGTTCCATCCCTACTTCATATGGGCTGAGGTAAGAAGTGCTCAAACCCTTGTGATTTGTCATTTTTATGAGCCCTAGGTTGATGTATGTATGTGATATTGGTTATGTTAGTGTATTTGATTATCTTGGTGCACAATTGGGAGATTGGTGTTGCTTGAGGAGCTTTGGTGAGGCTTAGGGCTAAGGTTGGTGGAGACTTCTAAAGAAGAGGCTCAATTGATTTGGCTACAAGAGGTACGGTTTAAGTTTCATTTAAGTACCGTGTGGTGTGATGAGAATTCCTAGGCTAGATGCCCCTAGGATTAAGTTTGGATTGTGTGAATGGTTGATGCTAATATGCATAGTTGGTATGTAATGTGAATTGATGATTGGGTTGAGAATTGTGTGGCCTTGTATGCTTGGTGTATTAAAAATTTGATGTATTGGGTAATGAGTATTAATTTGTGGTTCGTCCTGCTTGCTCCGGGTCAATGCTTGAGATAACTGGGCAGTAGCAAGGGTTGTGGTTTGTCCCGCTTGCTCCGGGTCAATGCTTGAGATAACTGGGCAGTAGCAAGGGTTGTGGTTCGTCCCGTTTGCTCCGGGTCAATGCTTAAGATACCTGGGCAGTAGCAAGGGTTGTGGTTCGTCCCACTTGCTCCAGGTCAGAGATTGTGACGCCTGGGTAGTAGCGGCAGTAGTGGTGAATCCACTCGCTCCAGGTTGAGCTGTTAAACACCCGCCTGGGTAGTAGCTGCAGTAGTGGTTGTTCCACTGGCTCTGGGCTGAGCGGGTAGTAGCAAGGGGGTTGTAGCTCAAACCTACTTGCTCCGCAAGGGGTGTTTCTGTCTAATGGTTAGCTACCAGGACATGTCGGGTTGGCTATATAACCGACAGATGATATCATCAGCCATAGGCAGGCATACATCATTTGCATATGTTTGAATTGTTTGGGTTTGCCTATTTGTTTTGGATTTCTATATCATATATGCTATGTTACCTGATTATGTGCTACTTGTTCTACTTGTACCTTATTTGTGTATTACTTGCTTGTATTGCTTGTGTTTGTACAACTGAGAGGCCCCTCATGCTGGTGTCGGTGGATGTTGGGGGCTGTTCTTGATGAGATGAATTGGTGATGCGATTGCATGATGATGATGATTTTTGAATGAGATAATTTGAGCCCCCTGGGTAGACGCAGTGATGTGATTTCACTAGCTCCAGGCGAGGGTATGATGTATTGTTATAGAGTTGTTGAGGCAGAACAACTGGTGATGGTTTGCTTATGATTCTGAGTCTGATTCGTGGAAGAGTCAGCGAGTTGGGAAACATGTGTAACATGAACTAGATTTAGTATTCCCTTACAACAGTTGCCTATTCATGGATTAGTGAGAATCTAGGCTGGATATTTGGTGAAGAAGTTTAGGATGCTTAGTGAGTTTTTATTGCAGTGCATTGTATTTATTTGGCACTTTTACCGTACTGGGAACCCATGGGCCCGGGGTTCTCATTCCGTATATATCTCTTGTTTTTTAAATACAGGTTCAGGTGCTCAGAAGTGAGCTGCGGTTTGTCTGAGAGACGGCGAAGATATTTATTTTCTCTACCTTGTGTTTTGCTTAGAATCTCTCCACCTTTGTTTTGAAAAGATTATATTATGTATTGAACTCTTTTGGAACTTGCCTATAAAGGCTCTTATGTTTCCTTTGAGAGAGATTAGGATATACTGTTGTCAACTACTTTCATACTGTACCCTAGCCGGCCTAAACTTCGCGGGTCGCGACTAGTGGCTATTACTTATGTTATATATATCTATCTGTTATCTATCTCTTAATCTCCTTTATGCCTTGTCCGTATATCACTTTCGGCTTCACAGTTTAACTTTTCGTTGTCGAAACGTGAGTGATACGTCTTCGCGATTTTATTTCTACTCTTTTCAGGCTTTTCGATTAATACTCCTTTCGAAATTACCTATATTTATATATTAAAAATCCACCTGAGAGTCGTACTACTGTAATATCATTGACTTATGACTCGAGCATAAGGATTTGAATATTAGGGTATTACAAGTAGAATGCCTGAAGAATGGATAATACCTGATGATATTGAAGAACCACAAATACAAAATACTAGAATAAGAAAAATAATAAGAGAAGGACCTGATATTAGAATTAGGATGAATAGATCCAAATCATTAAGAATTCCTGATAATGTTGAAATTATTAGTCATAGAAATTCTATAGATAACTCATCAATAGGAAATATGGATAATATTGTAGGAATTGACAACAGAAGGCCGAATATAGCCACTGCTGTATATAAATCACCTTCGGAATTTGATCCAATGGAATCACAAGTTTTATCAGTAATTATAAAGGAAGAACCATTTGAGATGGATAAAGAATGGATAAGACAAGATTTTAATGCTAATTGTAATAAACCTCTAAGAGATTGGTATTTTACCAACCATTCAGAAAATGAAGTTATTAGACTAAGATAATTATTCTATGATTTTATGAAAGAAAATAGAATTAGTTTATACTTCTTTGATTGGTACGTTAATTATTACTCTAAACTCGATAAGAAATTATGTCCTTTAACAAAACCAACTGTTGTTTGGAAAACAAGCTCAGGATCAGTAATAGAATCTAAATTTCCTCCTAAAGAAACTATTAAGATACCAATTGGAAAAGACCTAGAAGTTGAAGCAACACCCTATAAAGATAGCAATGCAGAAGAAAATATAGAAAAAAGAGATATTAAGAAATTACATCAACAATTAAACTTTACTAATACCATGTTAGATATAATGAAAAATCAATTAGGAAGAATGGAAAATATGGAAAAAGTCATTAAGGTAGAAAAATCCATAGAAAAACCTATATATAAATTACAAAGTTTAGATAATATTAGCTTAAAATCTAAAGTAGAAACAGAAGTTGAAGAACTAAAAGAAAAACTTAGGAGTATTAGTCTAGGAAAATTAACAATTAATACATTACAAAAGGAAGAAGAATTAGAACTAAATAAAGTATCCCATAAAAGAGATTATCCTAAAACAAGAAATTATTATTCTAGACCATCACCAGTAGATGTAGGCCTAGAAGAGCGAACACAATTAGTGCAAAATAGTTTCTCAGGATCAGACTTAGTAGAATGGAATATAGATGGATTAAGTGAGCAAGCCATTTTAGATCAAATGTGTAATATGACTATGGCTGCAACTTCCTATAAGATGAGAAAAGCTTCTGATAAAGAAGCAGCAATTATGATAACCCAAGGATTTACAGGACAATTAAAAGGTTGGTGGGATAATTTTCTCAGCATCCAAGAAAAAGAATTAATTATTAATAGTATTAAACAAGAAGATCAGTCACCAGACGCTACATCCACATTAATATATACTATTATTAAAAATTTTGTAGGAGATCCCAGTATTTTTAAAGATAGAATACAAACTCAATTAATGAATTTAAGATGTCCAACCATGTCTGATTATAGATGGTATAAAGATATTTTTATGTCAAAAGTCATGATAAGAGATGACGTACATGCACCTTTCTGGAAAGAAAGATTCGTAGCAACCTTACCAAAATTATTCTCTGAAAAAGTATTACAAAAACTACAAACACAGTTCGGGACCCAGATTTCCTATAATTCATTAACCTTTGGAAAATTGCATAATATAATAGTACAAACAGGTATAGAAATATGTACAGATACCAAGATACAACATAAAATAAAACAAGAAAGTATCACGGGAAAAAGAGAGCTTGGCACTTTCTGTTATCAATATGGAATAACTCCTGAAAAGGCACCTAGTAGACAGCATAAAGTTAAAAAGAAAAATTTTTATAAAAAACCTAAATATAATATAGACAAACCCCTTTATTATGAACAGAAGTATTATAAAAAATTTCATAAGACTTCTAAAAGAAAACCTAAATTTTATAATAAGAAAAAACAAGTAACATGTTGGAAATGTAAAAAACAAGGACATTATGCTAATAAGTGTACGACAGAACAAAAAATAAATAAAATAGAAAATAAAGAGATTAAACATGCTTTGACAGCTATACTAATCAATTCAAAGTCAGAAGAAGAATCAAGTTATGAGGGTTCTTCTAAAACTGAAGACTATTTTATACAACAATTAGACCTTATGTCAGAAGAAGAGAGCTCAGGAGGAAATAGTGGAAAAGAGGAATAGGATAATAATAATTGTTTAGGAATAGCATTATGTAATTGTAGAAACTGTAAAAAAACTGTAAATATTTTGACTAAAGAACAAACTTCTACTCTAGTCAAAATAATTGACAAGTTAGAAGATACACTATTAAGGGATGAGTTCATAAGACAATTAGCTGAATTAGTTAAAAAAGAAGAAGAAAATAAGAAAGAAATAAGACCCATAGAAATAAACGAAATTTATAATCGTTTTAAAAACCCACAAGAAGAAGTTTCCATTAATTCTCTCAAAGAAGAGATAAAAAAGTTAAAAAGAGAAGTTTCAGAATTAAAACAACAAAATATTAATATGGACTATAGATTACTAAAATTAGAAGGAGAAAACATAATAAAAATCCAAGAACAATCTTTGCAAAATAATGACAGTCAAATAGAAGGGATTAGTAACATAACAATCCCCGAGAATTATATTAACCTGGGTACAGAAAATTATATAAATATACTAACTTTATTAGTAAGCCAAAAATGGTTCACTACGATAACCTTAATAGTAGGAGAAGAAAATTTTGATTTAATAGCTATGGTAAATTCAGGAGCTGATGTCAATTGTATACAAGAAGGGTTAATACCCACAAAATATTATGAGAAAACTACAGAAAGAGTCCTAATGGCAAAAAATGAAAAAAATGACTATAGACTATAAGTTATCTAAAGCAAAAATTTGTAAAAATAGGGTATGCTTTGCCACTACATTCTTTTTAACAAGAAATATATCTCATCAAGTTATATTAGGAAATCCTTTTACTTTATTATTATATCCCTTTAATGTCGACATTAACGGAATAACTTGTACAAGAATCCCCAATCATCCTGTTCATTTTGAATTTCTCACCAAACCAAAATAGCATGAGCTCAATATGTTACAACACCTATCTACACAAGTTAGTGCTATGGAAACAGAAGTAAGACAAATTAATTGTTTGAGCCAAGAGAAAATTTTACAACACTTACCTCGTCAAGTTAATATTATAGAAAGGAAGATAAGACAAATTAACTACTTAAACCAAGAAGTTACACATAAAAGAATAGAAGAACAATTACAAACTCCAGAAATACAAGATAAAATAAAAGCAATTGAAGAAAAAATTAAGACAGAATTATATAGTTTAAATCCCACAACTTTTCAACATAGAAAATTACATGAAATATCTTTACCATATGAAGATGGGTTTAATAAAAGAGCTATAGAAAATTACATGAAATATCTTTACATAGAAAATTTATCAAGGAACTATAGTACCTATTAAAAGAGCTATTGAATTTGCAGATAAATTTCCAAATGAAATAACTGACAAAAAACAACTACAAAGGTTTTTAGGATGTTTAAATTATGTAGCAAAATTCCTACCTGGAATAAGAATCACATGCGAACCTCTTTATAAAAGATTAAGAAAAAATCCACCTCCATGGACAAAAGAAATGACTTCTATAATAATAAAGATAAAAAATGCAATACAAGAAATACCTTGTATAAGTATACTAGATCCATTGGCTAAATTAATTGTAAAAACAGATGCATCAGAATTAGGATATGGAGGAATTCTTAAACAAATACCTCCTAATAGCTCAAAAGAACAAATAGTAAAATATCATTCAGGAATTTAGAACCAGGCTCAAAAGAACTACCCAACAGTCAAAAAAGAAATACTTGCCATAGTATTATGTGTTTCAAAATTTCAAGAAGATTTATTCAATAAAACCTTCTTAATAAGGACTGATTGTAAAGCAGCACCAAATGTTTTAGAAAATGATGTCAAAAATTTGGTTTCAAAACAAATATTTGCAAGATGACAAGCTATTTTATCATGCTTCGATTTTACTATTGAACATATAAAAGGAGAACTAAATTCACTCCCTGACTTTCTTACTAGAGAATTTTTGCAGGGAAAGAATGGAACAAAAAGCAGCCTCCAATGAAGATTATGGTCAGCCTTTTGACCAAATAAAAGAAACGAAATTACCTATTACTGCTGTATCAACAAAACAATTATCATTAAGACCTATGACAATGTCACAGGTTCTAAAAGCCGCACCATCATCATCATCACCTTCTAAGAGCCATTTAATTACTATCAATAATAAATTCACATTATTACAACCATCTGACCTCTATAACACTTAACCCCTGAAAGAACAATTTCCTTACTATGAAAAATCCAATCCTATAAAAATATTAACCATTGAAAAAGAGTGGTTCAAAAAAGATAGGAAAATCCTATATAAGACTATTTTTCCAAACACTTTCCATTACATTCCTATTAACCCACAAAAAACCCAAAAATTCTATGAATTCATATTAGTAGACACCGGATCAATTGAATTGACCCATTATAGGGATTCAAACACCAAACAGCCTATTTATTCAAAGATAAAAATCATAAAAATATTATCTTTACAAGAATGGAAAATACCTCCATATCAGTCTAAGAGTTTCTCACTAAAATTCGAACCCCAGAACTATAACTACTATGATTACCAAGAAGCCTGGAATCATATATTATTTCTATCACCAAGTCCCCATTCGTGGTTCATTTGGTTTAGAAAGGGGATATCATTACAATTTCCCAAATGGTTCCAAGCATGGTTCCAGAATTTTGGACCAATGGAAGCTTTCTTCCCAAAAGAAGCCAGTATGGCGTATGAATATTTTAAAAGCAAGTTATCATTCTTACAAGAATATAAATTCATTTCATTCATAGCAGCCATGGGAATAAGTTGGGTTATGACATGGGAATATGATTCAGCAGCATATGAAGAATCTCCAAGCATACAATATTTAGTAAGAGTAATAAAAATAAAATGGTGGAACAAATATGATATAAATTTACTAAGAAGAGCAGCTATTGATCAATGGTTAACAACATCACAAAAGCGTCCAGCAATAACAGCCTCAAGCACCACCAATGAACAAATAGCTTATAAAAAAGAAACCAAATTCTTAGCACAGAAGCGACAAATTATGGCAGCTCTAGCGGCAGCAACCTCAGAGGAAGATATTCAAAGCTCTTTACAAGCAATACAAACCGTACCTCTTGGAAAAGACGAAGAGGTCCAGTCCAGCCCAACTCATTACTATCAAGATTCTCAAGACCCATTTGAGATGTAATAAGTACTGTATATGCAATCAATGTAAAATCCCAATCATAAAGAAAAATGATTTCTGTAAAAAAAAGGGTAAAAAGTAAAAAGTAAAAAGTAAATGGTAAATATCGACAAATAGTAAAAGCAAACAGTGAATGTCGGCAAAATAGTAAATGTCGGCAAACAGTAAAAGCAAACAGTACTGTCGGCAAACAGTACTCAAATAGTCATCATTTGGGGTCTATAAATACCAAAGGCCTCACTCATTCAAGATCATCAAATACTTGAAAGCTCAAGAAATCTCTCTACTCTTATATCTTCTTACTTCATATATTCTCTAAATATTTGTAATTATCTTCAAGAAGTGTATCAACTTTGCAAGCAATAAGAGTACAAGTTCATCTTTGTAAGCTTACTATCTTTCTTTTTTTTATTCTCTTAGTTATTATCCTTGTTCTTATAACATGAAAGAGTTTCATAAAAAGTTTAAATCTTTAAAGTTGGTTAGAAGAAATATGAAAATAAGAGTAATGGCAATAGAAATGAAAGTAAGACAATTAATAACTGAATCTTTTGAATTGAAAGAAAAAATAAAAAAGGTGAACAAAAAATAATTAAAACTAAAAGGTTTTTACAACAAATGAAAACCATAAAATCAGTAAAAATCGTTAGGTAAAGTATTAAGAATAAACATATTTATCATGTTAGAAGAATGCATTATCTTCATGTGCAAAATATGATGCGCTTTTATGATATACAATCAAGAATAGAAGCCCTTAGATCTTTACAAATAGAGTCTCAACCTCAACATGATCCTTCTTTACTAGAACAAACTCAACCTACAAGTGGTATATATATATATATATATATATATATATATATATATATATATATATATATATATCATTACCTTTACCCTAGTCTCATTACAACCCTCAAAAGTCCTCATGATATTTGTATGCATACATTGAATAATTGTTGATTGTTAGAAGAAGAACAAATCTTGGAAAGCATGATTAGATGAGAATTGAGTGAATCAACGCTATACACTTATGCAATTAGAGCGGATACACATCTGGTGAGGGTTCGATCGCTCAATTACATGTTTTCACCTATTATCATTTCTTTTCTTGCAAGTTGTTAAATTATTTTCAATAACTTAGTTCAATTCTGGATTTGATTTGATTGCTATTGCCTTAGCCCTTATGTTTATATATGTATTCTTGGAAATTGATTTATTTTGACCAAGTAGTTGCATGCATTTAGATAGATTGTATGTAGATAGGTTGCATTGAATAAATGTTAATACCCCTTTCTTGTCTTTTTTGAGTTTAGCATGAGGACATGCTATTGTTTAAGTATGGGGAGATTGATTAACCACAATTTTATGGTTTATCTTGTATTGAATTTGGTGGATTTTATCAACTTTTTCTACATTTATTCAATGAAATAGTATGGTTTTGTGAATTTCTCCTAAATTGTGCTTAAGAATGAAAACATGCTTTTTAGGCCCTTAATTTGATAAATTTGATCCACTTTAATTCCATTCGATGTCTTGATATGTTTGTTGAGTGATTTCAGGTTTATAAGACAAGGATTGGATTAAAGAAGTGAAGAAAAAGCATGCAAGATAGAGAATTCATAAAGAAATGAAGATTTGGCGAATTCATGGCGACGCGTACGCGTGAGAGAGGAACTTGCTTGGCTACACGTACGCGTGACACTCGTCACATGACCTCATTGAAGGAAAATGTGGCTGGCGATTTCTGAGCTGCATCAGGCCCAAATCCAACTCATTTCTGAAGCTATTAGAGGCCAAATTCAAGAAGGATGGGGGAGCAATTAGGCCTAGATTAGTAACATGCTCTCTCTTCTCTCTAGAATTAGGGTAGATTTAGGATAGTTTCTCTTAGTTTTAGGCTTTAATTCTTGTCTTCATTTAGTTTTCTTGTAATTTCTTGTTAATACATCTTTGTTCTCTTAGCTTTACTTGCTATTTCCTCTATTTTGTTGATTTTAGTTTTCATTAATGCAATTTATGTTTTCATGTTTCCTATTTTTAATTGAATTATTATTATTATCTCCTTGTATTGGGTAGTTGTAGATTTACTATTTCTTGTTAATTTACTATGCTTTCCTTCTATGCCTTCCAAGTGTTTGATAAAATGATTGGTTGGATTTTAGGGTAGATTTTTATACTCTTGTCTTGTGATTTAGGACTTAGTTTCCTTGATATCATTGATGTCCAGTATCATTGGTAATTTAGGGTTGTTAGTTGGTTTTATGATCAACTATGTCTACTTCACTTAACCCTCTGATGTTAGAGAAAAACTAAGTGGAATTAATCCTTTGTAATTACCATGTTGTGGTCAATGATACAAGATAGAAGACCTTGAATCTTGATCCTTGCCATGAGTAGCTTCTTAGCATTTATATTATCTTAGTTGTTAGCTTACTTTCTTGTTATTTACAATTCTTGTCTATTATCATAAAAACCCCAAAAGATACCCCATAACCAATAACATACACACATCCCTGAAATTTCTTGAGAGACGACCCGAGGTTTAAATACTCTCGGTTTTTATCAGGTTTGTACTTGTGACAAATAATTTAAACTTTGATTGAGGGTTGTTTGTCGGTTTGGATCTATACTTCGACGAGATTATTTTTGTCAAAATTTCTAACCGACGATTTTCCTCCATCATCGACCCATGAACACCCTTATCTGTCCGAGTTGAACTCTTTTTTTTTCTTGGCCTCTTTCTCCTTACTTCGAGTCGTTTGTTGATTACCTTGTGCCAAGGTAGGTTCCCTCAATCTTGGTGTCTCCTCCATGTTGATATACTTTTTTGTCTGCTCTTGCACCTTATATAAAGAAGTCGGTGCCTTTTTGATATGGATTGGGAGAACGGGCTTTCTCTGAGGCCATTGATTATCCCCATTATGATAGCTTCAGTAGGCAAATTCTAGATTTCCAAACATGCTTTGTTGAATCTCTCCATGTAAGTCCATAGAGATTCTCTGACTTTTTGTTTTACTCCTAAGAGGCTCGGAGCATGTTTAACTTTTTCCTTCTGGACTGAAAATCTAGTGAGGAAACTCCTTGCTAGGTCATCAAAGCAATTGACTAACCTTGGTGGTAGGTTATAAAACCACTTCATGGCCGCTTTGGTTAACGTGGTCGGGAAGGCTTTAAGTGGGTTGCATTCGATACATCCCCAAGTACATGCGACTTTTGAAGTTACTCAAGTGGTGTCTTGGATCAATTGTCCCATCGTAGGGTCCATGTTCGGGCTCTTAAAGTTTCTAGAGACTTTAGCCCGCATGTTTTCTTTTGTGAATGGATCTTTGCCCCCAGAGGTGTTTCTTCTCGTTTAACTCAGGCTATGCTGCCCTTCAAGTTCAACTCCATCTTTGTAAGTTTGCCTTCCAATTCTTTGCGTCATCGTACTTCTCTTCGTATAGCCGTCCATAATGTCCGTGGATGAGTCCCATAATTTTTATGGGATCTCATCCTCTTGATTGTTTCGCATGGTGAATTTTTGAACCTATCCTATTGTAACACCATAATTACCCTAAGCCTTACCTCATGCCATAAAGAAAGGTTAATAAAAGGTTACGACAAATCTAAGGCTTATACATAAAAATATATAGAAGGAATTCTAGAAGTCCGATGAAGAAAATAAGCTTAAATACGGAATTACAAAGCGTGAACGTTCACATGAAGCTACAAGCGTAAAAGACAAGATCCACTTGTAAGTTAACAAGATATATGTAGATATATAAGAGTATAGTAATCATAAGATACTAGTCTAAGCCTGTGGAGTTTAGGCCGACTAGTTAAATACTGACATACAGAGTTTCGATAGTTAAAACAGCATATACAAAATATATCTCTCAAAGTAAGCTGATGAGCGGATAATTTATACGCTTTTTGGCATTGTTTTTGCATAGTTTTTAGTATGATTTAGTTAGTTTTTAGTATATTTTTATTAGTTTTTAAGAAAAATTCACATTTCTAGACTTTACTATGAGTTTGTGTGTTTTTCTATGATTTTAAGTATTTTCTGGCTTAAATTGAGGGACCTGAGCAAAAATCTGATTCAGAGGCTGACAAAGGACTGCTGATGCTGTTGGATTCTGACCTCCCTGCACTCGAAATGAAATTTTTGGAGCTAAAGGAGTCCAAATGGCGAGCTCTCAAATGCGTTGGAAAGTAGACATCCAGGGCTTTCCAGCAATATATAATAGTCCATACTTTTCCCATTTTAGACAACGCAAACTGGCGTTTAATGCTAGCTTTCTGCCCTATTCTGGCGTTAAACGCCAGAAACAAGTTGCAAAGCAGAGTTAAACACTAGAAACAAGTTACAAACTGGCGTTTAACTCCAAGGAAGACCTCTACACATGAAAGCTTCAATGCTCAGCCCTAGCACACACCAAGTAGGCCCGAAAGTGGATTTCTGCATCATTTACTTATTTATGTAACCCTAGTAACTAGTTTAGTATAAATAGAACTTTTTACTATTGTATTTAGATCTTTGGACGAGCTTTTGGAACATCTTTGATTATTGTTAGTCCTTAGACATTGGGGCTGGCCTCACGGCCATGCCTACCTTATTATCACTTATGTATTTTCAACAGTGGAGTTTCTATACACCATAAATTAAGGTGTGGAGCTCTACTGTTCCTCAAGTATTAATGCAAAGTACTACTATTTTCTATTCAATTCATGCTTATTCTTATTCTAAGATATTCATTCACACATAAGAACATGACGAATGTGATGATTATGTGACACTCATCACCATTCTCACTCATAAACGCATGATTGACAACCACTTCCGTTCTACATGAAAACAAGATAGAATGTGTATCTCTTGGATTCTTGGTCCATGCATTTGATTGCCTCTCCTGACAATAGAGCCTTCAATTCCTTGCGATCAGAGTCTTCGTGGTATAAGCTAGAATCAATTGGCAGCATTCTTGAGATCCGGAAAGTCTAAACCTTGCCTGTGGTATTCCGAGTAGGATCTGGGATGGGATGACTGTGACGAGCTTCAAACTTGCAACTGTAGGGCGTGGTGACAGACGCAAAAGGATAGTAAATCCTATTCCTACATGATCGAAAACCGACAGATGATTAGCCCTACGTAACCCGTAGCTTGACCATTTTCACTGAGAGGATGGATGGTAGCCATTGACAACGGTGATCCCCCTACAAACAGCTTGCCATGGAAAGGAGTGTGAAGGATTGAAAGAAGGCAGTAGGAAAACAGAGATTCAAAAGGAATGAGGCATCTCTATACACTTATCTGAAATTCCCACCAATGATTTACATAAGTATCTCTATCTTTATTTTATGTTTATTTATATTTTAATTATTAAAACTCCATAACCATTTGAATCCACCTGACTGAGATTTACAAGGTAACCATAGCTTGCTTCAAGCCGACAATCTCCGTGGGATCGACCCTTACTCACGTAAAGTTTATTACTTGGACGACCCAGTGCACTTGCTGGTTAGTTGTGCGAAGTTGTGAAAAAGAGAGATATTACAATTGTGCGTACCAAGTTGTTGGCGCCATTGAGATCACAATTTTGTGCACCAAGTTTTTGGCGCCGTTACCGGGGATTGTTCGAGTTTGGACAACTGACGGTTCATCTTGTTGCTCAGATTATGTAATTTTCTTCTTATTTTAATCCTTATTTTATTTTCAAAAAGTTTTCAAAAATCTTTCAAAAATTTTTTCTCTTTTTTGTTTTTCTAAAAATAATTTTCGAAAAATTATAAAAAAAAATTATAAAATCATAAAATCAAAAAAATATTTTGTGTTTCTTGTTTGAGTTAGTGTCAATTTTTTAGTTTGGTGTCAATTGCATGTTTTAAAAATTTGTACATTTTTCAAAAATTTCATGTTTGTATTCTTCTTGATCTTCAGGTTATTCTTGACAAGTATTCTTGTTTGATCTTAATATTTTCTTGTTTTGTGTCTTTTGTTGTTTTTCATATGCATTTTTAAATTCATAGTGTCTAAACATGAAAAATCTCTAAGTTTGGTGTTTTGCATGTTTTTCTTTTCTTGAAAATTTTTCAAAAATAAGTTTTTGATGTTCATCATGATCTTCAAAGTGTTCTTGGTGTTCATCATGACATTCAAAGTGTTCTTGCATGCATCATTGGTTTTGATCCAAAATTTTCATGTTTTGATTCATCTTTGTGTTTTTCTCTTTTCTCATTAAATTCAAAAAAATAAAAAAAAATATATTTTCCACATTTTACTCATAGTTTTCGAAATCTTTGGGTTGACTTAGTCAAAAAATTTTAAAATAAGTTGTTTCTTGTTAGTCAAGTCAAGATTTCATTTTTAAAAATTCTATCTTTTCAAATCTTTTTCAAAAATCAAATCTTTTTCATTTTTTCTTAATATTTTCGAAAATTTTTAAAATTGATTTTCAAAATCTTTTTCTTATTTTTCTTTCATAATTTTCGAAAACTTTACTAACAATTAATGTGATTGATTCAAAAATTTTAAATTTTTTACTTTCTTGTTAAGAAATGTTCAATCTTTAAATTCTAGAATCATATCTTTTAGTTTCTTATTAGTCAAGTAATCAATTTTAATTTCAAAAATCAAATCTTTTTAATCTCTTTTTCAAATCTTTTTTAAAATAAATTTCAATCATATCTTTTTAATCATATCTTTTCTTTTCAATCATATCTTTTCAAACATATCTTTTTCAAATCATATCTTTTTCAAAATTGATTTCAAAAATCTTTTCTAACTTCTTATTGATGTGAGGAAATCGATCCAACACAAAACTCACCGGCAAGTGTACCGGGTCGTATCAAGTAATAATAACTCACATGAGTGAGGTCGATCCCACAGGGATTGAAGGATTGAGCAATTTTAGTTTAGTGATTGATTTAGTCAAGCAAATAAGGATTGAATTGAGTGGTTTGTAGTAGACAGAAAGTAAATTGCATGAATATAAAGGGAAACGGGGAAATTGCAGTAAATTAAAGAGGACAGGGACTAAAATAACTGAATCTTAAAGTGCAAGTAATGTAAATGGGCTGAAACTTAAGTTGCAAGAAATGTAAATAGTTAAAACTTAAACTGCAAGAAATGTAAATTGACTGAATAATAAAGGGTGCAAGGAATTGGGATTTCAGAATTTAAACAAGAACAAGTGAATTACAATAAACAGAAGAGTAAAAGATGAATTGAAGTAAAGTGGATCTTAAACAAAAAAGTGAAAGTGATAGAAAAATTAAAAACAGAAAGTAAGTGTAGCTCAATTGCAGAAATTAAGAGATTGAAGATCTCAGGAGTGGAGAAGACTAGAAAACAAGTCTAGATCTCAAATCCTTCCTTGATCCAACAAGAACAATTGCAAAAGAAAATCGAAAAGTGAATTGCAGAAGGAATAAAAGTATGAAAGCAGTAAACAGAATTTGAATTATGCAGAAAGAGTAAATAACAGATCTCAAGGTGAGATTGAAACAGAATTTCTTCAATTCTCCACCCAAGATCCAAGACAAGAAGTAAAGAGTGCTCAAGCAAGAACAAGGAAGAAGAGAGATCAATTCTCCTTCCCAATTCTCTAAGATCCCAATTCAAAGTAAAAAAAACTCAAAAATTAAAAAAATGAAAATTCTCCAAGAGGTAAAAGGTAAAAAAATAAAAGCTAGATAAAAAGGTCCTTTCTAAATCAAACTATCACCTATTTATACACTTCCTAATTTAAATCTAAGAATTTGGGTGGGCTCTAAAATTTGGTGAAGAAATGAATTAATTTGGATTTTTGATGGATTTTTGGCCCAAGGTCCACCTCCCAGGGGATGGCTCAGTTCAAATACAAAACTGAGCGCCCAATGTTGCCTTGTGCTGCCCAATTTATGTGCGTCCAGCCTTGTTCATGTTGCTCTTCAATAGAGCTCAGTTGGAAAATTGAACTGAGCTCTATGTCTTGCCTTGGGTGTGTCAAGCGCACGTCCTAGCTCCCTGGCCGTGTCATTTTATGCGCAAGATTCCCTCCTTGGTGTGCATCCTAGCATGCCAATGTGTGGGGAGTGGGGGAGAGTAGCGCTCAGTTGGGAAAACCAACTGAGCTCCCCATTGTGACGCCTTGCTTTTGCTTTATGCTCCCAAGTTCGACTCTTGGTGGAAGCAAATGGATGCCAATTTTCTTGGAAGAGTGGAGCGCTCCCTCCTTGCCTTTCATGAGCTCCCAGGTTCGAATCTTAGCCAACCCACCTTGGCTTATTTTCCTTGCAAGCTTGGTAGTGTGAGGTTCCTTGTTCAAACCTTGGAGAAGGCTTTTTGGCCATTTTCTCTTGTTTTCCTTGAAAGGAGCGTTCCTTGCTTCCCTTGGGTCATGAGTTCGAGACCTTGTGGCTTCACTCCTTGGAATTTTGCTTTGAATTAATTTAGGAGAACCCCCGATAAAGCTCACTTAGTGAACTGAGCTTTATGTCCTTTCCTTGCTTTCTTTAGTGCTCAGTTAACTAAGTGAACTGAGCTTTGTGTCTTGCTTTCTCCATTTATTCCTTGTGAAGCTCGGTTCACTCACTCAACCTAGCTTTCCTCCTTTCTCCATGTTGCTACGCTTTTCTTCTCTTAGGAACGCTTATCTATTTTTTTCTTTTTCTTCACCTACAAGTAATCAAAACAACCAATCAAAGTATCACAAAATTCACAAAGCTTAAAATTCATTTAAAAACCAATTAATTCAAGCTTAAACTTCATGATTTTGTGTCAATTAAAGGGTGGTTGATTGATTCAAATAAACCATGCAATTTCACTCCAAATTGCTTACTTATAATGCAAGAAAGTGCATAAAAACTAGTGAAACAAGTAAAATTAGCTTGAAAAATAGGTATATGATGACTTGTCATCACAACACCAAACTTAAATCTTGCTTGTCCCCAAGTAAGCATCAAACATAAGAGGGAATGAAATTGAAAAGAGAAGCATGAATATCCTTATTAAGCATATAGTAGAACTTGGTTCATGAAGTTTTTATGCAGACAATGATAACTCAGTTATTGGTTGCTGTTACATAAGAGGTATTCCCTTAAAGGCTTACTAAACTTGTTGCTGCAAGGCTTTATTTATGCTTGTTCCCTTGCTAACTTTTCTTTCTTTGTTTTACTTAAAGAGCTTATTATTCATTGAAGGCTTGGTGGCAAATGTTGCAGCAGCCGTTGGCTTTATTTTTGCCCAACATTTCTTCACCACAGACACATGGCTCACCCTTTTCCTCCTAGGATCATTGATGCCCAGCATCTCTTTGGATAACTAAATGCTTTGTAACTAGGTTGTTCTTTATTATGGGCTTTCAGTTGGCAATCCCAAATCAGTTGATCTAAGTGGCCAAGTTTTGAAATACTCCTCAGAACCTACTTGCCCAAGCATATCCTAGCACAAAAGCACCACAGGCATATGTCCTAAGGTCCAAGCTATTGGTGCCTAGCCTTATTCTTTGTTTTTCTTTTTCTTTGCCACTTTTGGATTTTTCTTCTTCCTTTTTCTTTCTGTTTTATTTTGTTCTCAAGGGATCATGACTTATATAAGCCTTTATGACAGCAAGCTAGCTCACACTTCAATAAAAATGACATTATGTAGCATTTATTTCATGAGCTATGCATTTAATCAAACACATACCACCACTAACTTCCATTCTAACTTATGCAACATTGGATATTTACTTTCTAATTCAAACATTTCTCTTTTATTCAGGCATGTGGGAAACAAAACAAAATTCAAAGCTAAGTGATGAATAACAAGCATTATGTAGATAAGCATTCTTGACAAACAATTCCACTTGCAACCAAATAAACACTTTAGCAAGACATGCAAGAGTTCCCAAATTAAAATGCTTCTTCAGCAACAAGGATTAAGTATAGATACAACCTTTTGGGTTGCAGCTTTTCATTCTTCCTCTTGTTGTATCCCTTTTGAGTTATAATGCAAATTGTCTTCAAATGTTGGCTAATTTCCTGCATAATTCTCAAAAGTTGCTTGCTTCTCAAGCCCTTAAGTAAATGGTTAGTATGCCTGAATTGAGTGTGTCTTTTGGATTTATTTTTGGTGTGGGAACACCAAACTTAATTCCTTGCCACTGCCTCTGATGCAACAAGTTAACCATATGTGAAACCTTGTGTCCTTGCTAAAGGTTGTGGAGTTAAAACTAGAAAGCAATTAAATGGTTGAATAATTTATCTGATTGCTTGGAGCTAGCATTATGCAGGAGGTGAGAATCTGCTTTTAAATGAGATTTTTGGTGGAACATCAAACTTAGAATCTTTCATTCTCCCTTAAATTGTTTTGGTGTGCAACACCAAACTTAGCTCCTTGCAATACATACTTAATTATTCAACATTTTTATTGAAAAAGCTATGAAAAGAAAACTACCTCAGGTTGGGTTGCCTCCCAACAAGCGCTTCTTTATTGTCATTAGCTTGACATTGATCCCCTCAGGGTGGTTGATGACTGAAATGTCACAGCTTGTCCCCCCTCACTGTAAGCCTCCTTTGTGTGCCTTGATGCTCAATTTCAATGTGCTCGAGAGAGAGTACTTGGTTAACAGTGTAGTGATCTTTTGTTCCCAGCTGTTGATATACTAATTGCACCTTGTCACCTTTGGAAAATCCTTCAGTTGGGATTTTATTATTCTTCCACCCCTTGTAAGCCTTCTTCTTGTTTTTCTTCCTTTTTCTTGTTAATCTTTCTTCCTTGACAGTGGCATCAGTTGTGATACTTCCCTTCTTGTTTATCATCCCAGTTTCTTTTTGAATTCCTTCTCCTCCTTGCACCTGCTCATTCTTCTGCTCTACTATGTTGTTGGTTGCTTGCTTTGAAAAACAGTCACTACTTGTCTTGCTTGTCTCTTCATTAATTTGTAATTCTGGAAACACTTTCAGGGTAATGCTTTCCTCATGCATCCTGAGGGTTAGCTCTCCCTGCTCTACATCTACGATGGCTCTAGCAGTGGCCAAAAATGGTCGACCAAGTATTATGGAGTCATTCTCGTTTTCTGCTGAATCCAGGATCACAAAGTCTGTAGGAAAGATGAACTTGTCAACCTTAACTAAAAGGTTTTCAATCACCCCTTTGGGATGTACCACTGATTGGTCCGCCAATTCCAAGGACATCTGTATTGGCTTCACCTCTCCTATGCCAAGCTTTTTCACTAAAGAGGATGGGATTAGATTTATGCTTGCTCCTAAGTCACACATCCCCTTGTTGATGAATAAACTTCCAATGGTGCAAGGTAGGAAGAAACTTCCAGGATCTTCAAGCTTGGGAGGAAGCCCTTTTCTAATTAGTGCACTGCATTCTTCAGTGAGCATTACAGTCTCCTTCTCACTCCAACTCCTTTTCTTATTGATGAGCTCCTTTAGGAACTTGGCATATAAGGGCATCTGCTCCAATGCCTCAACCAAGGGGATGTTGATTTCTAATTTCTTAAAAGTCTCCAGGAATTTGTGGAAATGTTGATCCTTGGTTTCTTTGTTGAACCTCTATAGATATGGCAATGGAGGAGTGAAGGCTTTCTCCTTTTGTTATTGTTATTGAATTAATTTCTCCTCTCTCTCTTCTAACTTGGTTGGCTTGTCTTCTTTCTTTTTTTGCTTTTCTGTGTTCTTGTTTGGCATCACATCTTGATCATTGGCTTCTTCTGTGTCTGTTGACTTTTTCTCTTCTATTGGCCCTTTGCTACTCTCCACCTGCTTTTTTGTAGTGTCATTGTTGCTCATCAATGTTCTCCCACTTCTTAACTGTACAGCCTTGCACTCTTCTTTAGGATTGGGAATTGTGTCACTTGGTAGGGAACTTGATGACCTTTCTGTTGCAAATTGTTTAGAGAGCTGACCAATTTGCCTCTCCATATTCTTTATGGAGGCTTCTTGATTCTTGGCTATCATCTCTTGGTGCTTCCACATTTTGTCCATCAAAGTTTCTAGGTTGGTGATTATTTGAGATTCTGGTGATGCTTGTGGTTGGTTGTGAGATGTGGGTAGTAGATGGTAAGCATTTTGGTTGGTGGGCTGGTTATGGGTTGGATAATGGTTAGAGTTAGAGTAAGTGTTTTGTGGTTTTCTGAATAAATTTTGGTTGTTGTTTTGCTGGTTATTCCTTGAGTTATTTTGGTTTGTGTTTCTTTGCCATGGCTGTTGGCTTTGGTTATGGTTATCTCCCCACCTAAGGTTGGGGTGGTTCTTCCAGGAAGGATTGTAGGTATCGCCATAAACCTCATTCTGTCCAGAACTTTGGTTATGCATGTATTGCACTTGCTCCTGTTGCTGCTCTTCTTGGCTTTCTTCATTTTGTACCCATGTAGTTGATGATTGGCTTGTATTTATAGCTGCTACTTGAAGACTGTCAATTCTCTTGGCCATCTGCTCAAATTGTTGTTGAATTTGTTGTTGTATCATCTTGTTTTGAGCCAAAATAGAGTCCACTCCTTTCAGTTCTAGTTCTCCCTTCCTTTGTGATGGTTGACGGGTTCTTTGATGAGCAAAGAAGTATTGGTTGTTGGCCACCATATCCACAAGATTCTGGGCCTCTTCAGTAGTTTTCATCAATTGTAGTGAACCTCCAGCAGAGTGATCTAATGCCTCTTAAGATTTCAATGTTAAGCCTTCATAAAAGTTCTGCAGCACATCCCATTCGTTGAACATCTCTGGAGGACACTTTCTGATCAAAGCTTTGTATCTCTCCCATGCTTCATACAAAGATTCAGCATCTAATTGGGTGAATGTCTGCACCTCAATTTTCAGCTTGATAATCCTTTGGGGTGGGTAGAATTTGGCTAGAAATTTGGTCACGAAATCATCCCAACTAGTGATACTTCCTTGGGGGAAGGTCTCAAGCCATTGTGCAGCTTTGTATCTCAATGAGAATGGGAACAACAGAAGCTTGTAAGTTTCCGGATTCACACCATTGGATTTGACAGTGTCACAAATCCTCAAGAAGGTGGATAGGTGCTGGTTTGGATCTTCCAATGGGTTTCCTCCATAGGAACAATTGTTCTTGACAAGTGTAATGAGTTGTGGCTTCAGCTCAAAATTATTTGCATTGACATTGGGAGTGAGAATGCTGCTCCCACAGTGTCTTGGATTTGCGAATGTGTAAGAAGCTAGAACTCTTCTTTGAGGAGGATTATTATTGGTCACTCCCCCTATTGGATTCGAATTTGAGGGATTCCCTTCCATCTCGTGATACTCTTCTTCCTCTAAACCTTCTTCTTCTCCAACAACACCCTTTCCTCTAGCTTCTCTTCTCAACCTCCTGAGGGTTCATTCATCTTGCTCAGAGAAGTGAGGAATCTCTCCTCTTACCTGTGACATACACACAATCACAAGGAACAAACAGCAGCACTCTTGAAAATTGAGTGCAGTTAGTTGAGACAAAATCTTAAACAGTTAGTGAATTAATCAAAATTAAAGAAAAAGTGCTTGATCTAAACTACCACCTCACTTAATCATTGTCAATCTATTTCAATCCCAGGCAATGGCGCCAAAAACTTGATGTGTGGAAATCGATCCAACACAAAACTCACCGGCAAGTGTACCGGGTCGCATAAAGTAATAATAACTCACATGAGTGAGGTTGATCCCACAGGGATTGAAGGATTGAGCAATTTTAGTTTAGTGATTGATTTAGTCAAGCAAATAAGGATTGAATTGAGTGGTTTGTAGTAGACAGAAAGTAAATTGCATGAATATAAAGGGAAAAGGGGAAATTGCAGTAAATTAAAGAGGACAGGGACTAAAATAACTGAATCTTAAAGTGCAAGTAATGTAAATGGGCTGAAACTTAAGTGCAAGAAATGTAAATAGTTGAAACTTAAACTGTAAGAAATGTAAATTGACTAAATAATAAAGGGTGCAAGGAACTGGGATTGCAAAATTTAAACAGGAACAAGTGAATTACAATAAACAGAAGAGTAAAAGATGAATTGAAGTAAAGTGGATCTTAAACAGAAAAGTGAAAGTGATAAAAAAATTAAAAACAGAAAGTAAGTGTAGCTCAATTGCAGAAATTAAGAGATTGAAGATCTCAGGAGTGGAGGAGACTAGAAAACAAGTCTAGATCTCAAATCCTTCCTTAATCCAACAAGAACAATTGTAAAAAAAATTGAAAAGTGAATTGCAGAAGGAATAAAAGTATGAAAGCAGTAAACAGAATTTGAATTATGCAGAAAGAGTAAATAACAGATCTCAAGGTGAGATTGAAACAGAATTTCTTCAATTCTCCACCCAAGATCCAAGACAAGAAGTAAAGAGTGCTCAAGCAAGAACAAGGAAGAAGAGAGATCAATTCTCCTTCCCAATTCTCTAAGATCCCAATTCAAAGTAAAAAAAAACTCAAAAATTAAAAAAATGAAAATTCTCCAAGAGGTAAAAGGTAAAAAAATAAAAGCTAGATAAAAATGTCCTTTCTAAATCAAACTATCACCTATTTATACACTTCCTAATTTAAATCTAAGAATTTGGGTGGGCTCTAAAATTTGGTGAAGAAATAAATTAATTTGGATTTTTGATGGATTTTTGGCCCAAGGTCCACCTCCTAGGGGATGGCTCAGTTCAAATACAAAACTGAGCGCCCAATGTTGCCTTGTGTTGCCCAATTTATGTGCGTCCAGCCTTGTTCATGTTGCTCTTCAATAGAGCTCAGTTGGAAAATTGAACTGAGCTCTATGTCTTGCCTTGGGTGTGTCAAGCGCGCGTCCTAGCTCCCTGGCCGTGTCATTTTGTGCGCAAGATTCCCTCCTTGGTGTGCATCCTAGCGTGCCAATGTGTGGGGAGTGGGGGAGAGTAGTGCTCAGTTGGGAAAACCAACTGAGCTCCTCATTGTGACACCTTGCTTTGGCTTCATGCTCCCAAGTTCGACTCTTGGTGGAAGCAAATGGATGCCAATTTCCATGGAAGAGTGGAGCACTCCCTCCTTGCCTTTCATGAGCTCCCAGGTTCGAATCTTAGCCAACCCACCTTGGCTTATTTTCCTTGCAAGCTTGGTAGTGTGAGGTTCCTTGTTCGAACCTTGGAGAAGGATTTTTGGCCATTTTCTCTTGTTTTCCTTGCAAGGAGCGTTCCTTGCTTCCCTTGGGTCATGAGTTCGAGACCTTGTGGCTTCACCCCTTGGAATTTTGCTTTGAATTAATTTTGGAGAACCCCCGATAAAGCTCACTTAGTGAACTGAGCTTTATGTCCTTTCCTTGCTTTCTTTAGTGCTCAATTAACTAAGTGAACTGAGCTTTGTGTCTTGCTTTCTCCTTTTATTCCTTGTGAAGCTC
Organism: Arachis hypogaea; assembly: GCF_003086295.3. Lineage (NCBI taxonomy): Eukaryota > Viridiplantae > Streptophyta > Magnoliopsida > Fabales > Fabaceae > Arachis > Arachis hypogaea. Next base: position 58,283,281 of record NC_092042.1, on the reverse strand, counting down.
GGTTCACTCACTCAACCTAGCATTCCTCCTTTCTCCATGTTGCTATGCTTTTTCTTTTCTTAGGCACGCTTATCTATTTTTTTCTTTTTCTTCACCTACAAGTAATCAAAACAACCAATCAAAGTATCACAAAATTCGCAAAGCTTAAAATTCATTTAAAAACCAATTAATTCAAGCTTAAACTTCATGATTTTGTGTCAATTAAAGGGTGGTTGATTGATTCAAATAAACCATGCAATTCCACTCCAAATTGCTTACTTATAATGCAAGAAAGTGCATAAAAACTAGTGAAACAAGTAAAATTAGCTTGAAAAATAGGTATAAGATGACTTGTCATCACCTATCTTTTCAAAATTGAATTTCAAATCTTTTTCAACTAACTAATTGACTTTTTGTTTGTTTCACTATTTCTTATCTTTTTCAAAACCACCTAACTACTTTTCTCTCTCTAATTTTCGAAAATTCCTCGCCCTTTTTCAAAATTCTTTTTAATTAACTAATTGTTTCAAATTTTAATTTTAATTTTATTTTTTCTCTTAATTTTCAAATTCTAACTAAATTTTAAAATAAAACAAAAATATTTTCCCTTTTTCCTTTTAATAATTTTTGAAATTCTCTCCCTTTCTCTCTTTCTATTTATTTTATTTATTTACTAACACTTCTCTTCTCAAAAATTCGAACCCCTTCCTTCTCTGTGTTCGAATTTTTCTTCTTCTTCCTTCATTCTTATTCTTCTACTCACATAAAGGAATCTCTATACTGTGATATAGAGGATTCCTCTTCTTTTTTGTTCTCTTCTTTTTCATATGAGCAGGAGCAAGGACAAGGACATTCTTGTTGAAGCAGATCCTGAACCTGAAAGGACTCTGAAAAAGAAGCTAAGAGAAAGCACAACAATCCAGAGAAAACCTTACAGAGAATCTCAAAAAAGAAGACATGACCAAACCCAACAACAATGCAAGGAAGATGCTTGGTGACTTCACTGCACCAAATTCCAACCTCCATGGAAGAAGCATCTCAATCCTTGCCATTGGAGCAAACAATTTTGAGCTAAAGCCTCAATTAGTTTCTCTGATGCAACAGAATTGCAAGTTTCATAGACTTTCATCAGAAGATCCTTTTTAGTTCTTAATTGAATTCTTACAGATCTGTGATACTGTTAAGACCAATGGAGTTGATCCCGAGGTCTACAAGCTTATGCTTTTCCCTTTTACTGTAAGAGACAGAGCTAGAACATGGTTAGACTCTCAACCTAGAAATAGCCTGAACTCTTGGGATAAGCTGGTCACGGCTTTCTTAGCCAAGTTCTTTCCTCCTCAAAAGCTTAGCAAGCTTAGAGTGGATGTTCAAACCTTCAGACAGAAAGAAGGTGAATCCCTCTATGAAGCTTGGGAGAGATACAAGCAATTGACCAAAAAGTGTCCTTCTGACAGGCTTTCAGAATGGACCATCTTGGATATATTCTATGATGGTCTGTCTGAATTGTCTAAGATGTCATTGAACCATTCTGCAGGTCGATCTATTCACCTGAAGAAAATGCCTACAGAAACTCAGGAACTTATTGACTTGGTTGCAAATAACCAGTTCATGTACACTTCTAAAAGGAATCCTGTGAGTAATGGGACGCCTCAGAGGAAGGGAGTTCTTGAAATTGATGCTCTAAATGCCATATTGGCTCAGAATAAAATGTTGACTCAACAAGTCAATTTGATTTCTCAGAGTCTGAATGGTTTGCAAAATATATCCAACAGTACTAAAGAAGCATCTTCTGAAGAAGAAGCTTATGATCCTGAGAATCCTGTAATAGCATAGGTGAATTACATGGGTAAAGCCTATGGAAACACCTATAATCCCTCATGGAGAAATTATCCAAATTTCTCATGGAAGGATCAACAAAAGTCTCAACAAGGCTTTAATAATGGTGGAAGAAACAGGTTTAGCAATAGCAAGCCTTTTCCATCATCCTCTCAGCAACAGACAGAGAATTCTGAGCAGAACCCCTCTAGCTTAGCAAATATAGTCTCTGATCTATCTAAGTCCACTCTAAGTTTCATGAATGAAACAAGACCCTCCATTAGAAATTTGGAGGCACAAGTGGGCCAGCTGAGTAAAAGAGTCACTGAAACCCCTCCTAGTACTCTCCTAAGCAATACAGAAGAGAATCCCAAAAGAGAGTGCAAGGCCATAACTGTGAGTAACATGGCCGAACCTAGAGAGAGTGAAAAGGCAGTGATTCCTAGTGAGGAAGACCTCCTGGGATGTTCACTAACCAATAAGGAGATCCCTTTTGAGGAACCAAAGGAATCTGAGGCTCATACAGAGACTATAGAGATTCCATTGAATTTCCTTCTGCCATTCATGAGCTCTAATGAGTATTCCTCCTCTGAAGAGGATGAAGATATTACTGAAGAGCAAGTTGCTAAGTACCTTCGAGCAATCATGAAGCTGAATGCCAAATTATTTGGTAATGAGACTTGGGTGGATGAACCCCCTTGCTCACCAGTGAACTGAATGACTTGGTTAGGCAGACATTACCTCAAAAGAAACAGGATACTGGTAAATTCCTAATTTCTTGTACCATAGGCACCATGACCTTTGAGAAGGCTCTGTGTGACCTGGGGTCAGGCATAAACTTAATGCCACTCTCTGTAATGGAGAAACTGGGAATCTTTGAGGTACAAGCTGCCAAATTCTCATTAGAGATGGCAGATAAATCCATGAAAAAGGCTTATGGACAGGTAGAGGACGTACTAGTAAAGGTCAAAGGCCTTTACATCCTTACTGATTTCATAATCATAGACACTAGGAAGAATGAGGATGAATCTATCATCCTTGGAAGACCCTTTCTGGCCACAGTAAAAGATGTGATTGATGTGGACAGAGGAGACTTGATCCTTCAATTGAATGAGGACTACCTTATGTTTAAAACTCAAGGATCTCCCTCTGTAACCATGGAGAGGAAGCAAGAAAAGCTTCTCTCAATGCAAAGTCAAACAAATCCCCCACAGTCAAACTCTAAGTTTGGTGTTGGGAGGCCACAACCAAACTCTAAGTTTGGTGTTGAACCCCCACATTCAAACTCTAAGTTTGGTGTTGGGAGGCCCCAACAATGCTCTGAACATCTGTGAGGCTCCATGAGAGCCCACTGTCAAGCTATTGACATTAAAGAAGCGCTTATTAGGAGGCAACCTAATTTTTATTTATCTATGTTATTTCCCTTTTTTTAGGTTGATGATCACGTGGAGTCACAAAAATAACTGCAAAAATTAAATAAAAATAAAAAATAGCATTAAAAACAGCATACCCTGGAAGAGAAACTTACTGGCATTTAAACACCAGTAAGGGTAGCAGAATGGGCGTTTAACACCCAGTCTGGCACCATTCTGAGTGTTAAACGCCAGAAACAAGCACCAGACTGGCATTAAATGCCAGAAAGAAGCAACAATCTGGCGTTAAACGCCAAAAACAGGTTGCAGCCTGGTGTTTAACACCAGGAAAGGAATAAAAGCTGGCGTTTAACGTGGAAACAAGCGGCAATCTGGCGTTAAATGCTAGGATTGCACTGTAAGGGTGTTTACACGCCTAATAGGAGCAGGGATGATACATCCTTGATCCCTTAAGATCTGTAGACCCCACAGGATCCCCACCTACCCTCCCATGACACTCTTCCTAAAATACCCCTCACCAATCAACTCATTCACTCTTCCCCATTACCTCTTTACCAATCACCTTCATATCTCTTCTAAAAAAAAAAAACCCCACCTACCTCACTTTCAAATTCAAACACTTTTCCCTCCCAAACCCAACCCTAATGACCAAATCTTAACCATCCCATCACCCCTATATAAACCCCTCACTACTCCTTCATATTCACACAACACATACACCTTTCCACCATCTTGGCCGAATTCACTTCTCCCTCCTTCTCCTCTATTTTTCTTCTTCTTCCCCTTCTTTCTTTCTTCTTTTGCTCGAGGACGAGCAAACTTTTTAAGTTTGGTGTAGTAAAAGCATTGCTTTTTGTTTTTCCATAACCATTTATGGCACCTAAGGCTGGAGAAACCTCTAGAAAGAGGAAAGGGAAGGCAAAAGCTTCCACCTCCGAGTCATGGGAGATGGAGAGATTTATCTCAAAAGTCCATCAAGACAACTTCTATGAAGTTGTGGCCAAGAAGAAGGTGATCCCTGAGGCCCCTTTCATGCTCAAGAAAAATGAGTATCCGGAGATCCGACATGAAATCCGAAGAAGAGGTTGGAAAGTTCTTACCAACCCCATTCAACAAGTCGGAATCTTAATCGTTCAAGAGTTCTATGCTAATGCATGGATCACTAGGAACCATGATCAAAGTATGAACCCGAATCCAAAGAATTGGCTTACAATGGTTCGAGGGAAATACTTAGGTTTCAGTCCGGAAAATGTAAGGTTGGCGTTACATTTGCCAATGATGCAAGAAAACGCACGCCCATACACTAGAAGGGTCAACTTTGATCAAAGGTTGGACCAAGTCCTCATGGACATATGTGTGGAAAGAGCTCAATAGAAAAGAGACTCAAGAGGCAATCCGGTTCAATTGAGAAGACCGGACCTTAAGCCTATGGCTAGAGGATGGTTGGAGTTCATCCAACGCTCCATCATTCCTACTAGCAACTGATCTGAAGTGACTATGGATCGGGCCATCATGATCCATAGTATCATGATTGGGGAGGAAGTGGAAGTTCATGAGATTATACCTCTAGAACTCTACAAGGTGGCTGACAAGTCATCCACCTTGGCAAGGTTAGCCTTTCCTCATCTCATTTGTCATCTATGCAATTTAGCTGGGATTGACATAGAAGGAGACATCCTCATTGAAGAGGACAAGCCCATCACTAAAAAAAGGATGGAGCAAACAAGAGAGCCCATTCATGGACCTCAACAAGAGCATGAGGAAGATCCTCATCAAGAAATCCCTGAGATGCCTCAAGGGATGCAATTTCCTCCACATAACTATTGGGAACAACTCAACACCTCCTTGGAAGGCTTGAGTTACAACATGGACCAACTGAGGGTGGAGCACCAAGAGCACTCCATCATTCTCCATGAGATTAGAGAAGATCAAAGAGCTATGAGGGAGGAGAAACAAAGGCAAGGAAGAGACATAGAGGAGCTTAGACGTTCCATTGGTTCTTCAAGAGGAAGACGCCACCCTCACTAAGGTAGACTCATTCCTTAATCTCCTTGTCTATTTATCTTTCTGTTTTCGGTTTTTATGCTTATTGTGTCATCTATGTTTGTGTCTTCATTACATGATCATTAGTGTATAGTGTCTATGTCTTAAAGCTATGAATAATTTCATGAATCATTCACCTCTCTTAAATGAAAAATGTGCCTAATTACAAAAGAACAAGAAGTACTTGGATTTCAAATTTTATCTTGAAATTAGTTTAATTATTTTGATGTGGTGGCAATACTTTTTGTTTTCTGAATGAATGCTTGAACAATGCATATTTTTTATCTTGTTGTTTATGAATGTTAAAATTGTTAGCTCTTGAAAGAATGATGAACAAAGAGAAATGTTATTGATAATCTGAAAAATTATGAAATTGATTCTCGAAGCAAGAAAAAACAGTGAAAAAAAGAGGAAGAAAGAAAAAGAAAAAGTAAGTAGAAAAAGCTAATAGCCCTTTAAACCAAAAGGCAAGGGCAAAAAGGATCCAAGGTTTTGAGCATTAATGGATAGGAGGGCCAAAGGAATAAAATCCAGGCCTAAGCGGCTAAATCAAGCTGTCCCTAACCATGTGCTTGTGGCATGAAGGTCCAAGTGAAAAGCTTGAGACTGAGTGGTTAAAGTCGTGATCCAAAATAAAAGAGTGTGCTTAAGAACTCTGGACACCTCTAATTGGGGACTTTAGCAAAGCTGAGTCACAATATGAAAAGGTTCACCCAGTTATGTGTCTGTGGCATCTATGTATCCGGTGGTAATACTGGAAAACAAAGTGCTTAGGGCCACGGCCAAGACTCATAAAGTAGCTGTATTCAAGAATCAACATACTTAACTAGGAGAATAACAACACTATCTAAAATTCTGAGTTCCTATAGATGCCAATTATTCTGAACTTCAAAGGAAAAAGTGAGATGCCAAAACTGTTTAGAGGCAAAAAGCTACAAGCCCCGCTCATCTAATTGAGACTAAGTTTCATTGATATTGTGAGATTCATTGTATATTCTCTTTTTTTATCCTATTTTGTTTTCATTTGCTTGGGGACAAGTAACAATTTAAGTTTGGTGTTGTGATGAGCGGATAATTTATACGCCTTTTGACATTGTTTTTGCATAGTTTTTAGTATGATTTAGTTAGTTTTTAGTATATTTTTATTAGTTTTTAAGCAAAATTCACATTTCTAGACTTTACTATGAGTTTGTGTGTTTTTCTGTGATTTCAGGTATTTTCTGGCTGAAATTGAGGGACCTGAGCAAAAATCTTATTCAAAGGCTGAGAAAAGACTGCTGATGCTGTTGGATTTTGACCTCCCTACACTCGAAATAGAATTTTTGGAGCTACATGAGTTCAAATGGCGTGCTCTCAATTTCGTTGGAAAATAGACATTCTAGGATTTCCAGCAATATATAATAGTTTATACTTTACCCAAGTTTAGACGATGCAAACTGGCGTTTAACGCCAGCTTTCTTCCCTATTCTGGCGTTAAACGCCAGAAACAAGTTGCAAAGCAGAGTTAAACGCCAGAAATAAGTTACAAACTGGTGTTTAACTCCAAGAAAGACTTCTACACATGAAAGCTTCAATGCTCAGCCCAAGCACACACCAAGTGGGCCCGGAAGTGGATTTCTGCATCATTACTTATTTCTATAACCCTAGTAACTAGTTTAGTATAAATAGAACTTTTTACTATTGTATTTAGATCTTTGGACGAGCTTTTCTAACATCTTTGATTATTATTAGTCCTTAGACATTGGGGGATGGCCTCACGGCCATGCCTACCTTATTATCACTTATATATTTTCAACGGTGGAGTTTCTACACACCATAGATTAAGGTGTGGAGCTCTGCTGTTCCTCAAGTATTAATGCAAAGTACTACTGTTTTCTATTCAAATTCATGCTTATTCTTATTCTAAGATATCCATTTGCACACAAGAACATGACGAATGTGATGATTATGTGACACTCATCACCATTCTCACTCATAAATGCGTGATTGACAACCACTTCCGTTCTGCATGAAAACAAGCTAGAATGTGTATCTCAGATTTCTGGTCCATGCGTTTGATTGCCTCTCCTAACAACAGAGCCTTCAATTCCTTGCGATCAGAGTCTTCATGGTATAAGCTAGAATCAATTGGCAGCATTCTTGAGATCCGAAAAGTCTAAACCTTGTAGGATCTGGGATGGGATGACTGTGATGAGCTTCAAACTCGCGACTGTAGGGCGTGGTGACAGACGCAAAAGGATAGTAAATCCTATTCCTACACGATCGAGAACCGACAGAATATTAGCCCTACGTAACCCGGAGCTGGACCATTTTCACTGAGAGGATGGATGGTAGCCATTGACAATGGTGATCCCCCTACAAACAGCTTGCCATGGAAAAGAGTGTGAAGGATTGGAAGAAGGCAGTAGGAAAGCAGAGATTCAAAAGGAATGAGGCATCTCCATACACTTATCTGAAATTTCCACCAATGATTTACATAAGTATCTCTATTTTTATTTTATGTTTATTTATATTTTAATTATTAAAACTCCATAACCATTTGAATCCACCTGAATGAGATTTACAAGGTGACCATAGCTTGCTTCAAGCTGACAATCTCCGTGGGATCGACCCTTACTCACGTAAGGTTTATTACTTGGACAACCCAGTGCACTTGCTGGTTAGTTGTGCGAAGTTGTGAAAAAGAGTGATATTACAATTGTGCGTACCAAGTTGTTGGTGCCATTGAGATCACAATTTCGTGCACCATAAGCCTCTAAGACAAAAGTAAATACAAAAGTGAGAGAATCTAAATAAAAGAGTTCCAAAAGACTCCAAAAGATAAACAAGGGCCTCCGCTTTGTTACCATCTCGCAACTCACTGAGGTGGGTTACAACCTACATCTGAAAAACAACAACAAAGTATGGAATGAGAACTGGAGGTTCTTAGTATGGTAACAGTGCCCAATATGTAAGAAGTAAGGCTCCGGGGCGCCGAAGGCAATCCTAGAGCTTCACATCAAATACAGATATTCAAGCTTAGAATAAAATAAATAAAGAACTTAAACCATAAACATGGTTATCTAATCTTAGGGGGATTCTAACTAATACTAATCACACTGCTGTATCCCACAGCCTTTGCCAACCTAACCTCCATGCGATCACATCGCCACCGCCTACCTAACCTCCTCAGCACCAGACAATCATAGATAATACAAGCAAGTAAAACACAAGTAACATACATGTACAACAAGTAAAACAACTAGCAAATAAGCATATTATTCATTTAGGTAAGAGATGCAATTAGGAAAAGCAAACAAAATACATAGAAGATGCACATGATGAATGCTTGTCCTATTGACTCGTGATATCACTTGTCGGTCTATAAATGCCAACCTGACACATCCTTTCGGATATCGCTTTTCTACCACGTCTGAGGATATAGCACCTGGCACGCTTTTGTTCTGAGGATATAATGCCTGGCACACTATCGTTCCGAGGATATAATGCCTGGCACACTTTTACGGATGAGAAGGAAAACAACAACAACATCTATTTCATCATAAATCATTCCATGGATATAGTGCCTGGCACACTATCATTCCAAGGATTTAGTGCCTGGCACACTTTCTATATCCAACAAGTCTATTGATGAGCGGATAATTTATACGCTTTTTGGCATTGTTTTTAGGTAGTTTTTAGTAAGTTTGAGCTACTTTTAGGGATGTTTTCATTAGTTTTTATGTTAAATTTATATTTCTGGACTTTACTATGAGTTTGTGTGTTTTTCTGTGATTTCAGGTAAATTCTGGCTGAAATTGAGGGACTTGAGCGAAACTCTGAAAAAGGCTGACAAAAGGACTGCTGATGCTGTTGGAATCTGACCTCCCTGCACTCGAAATGAATTTTCTGGAGTTACAGAACTCCAATTGGCGCGCTCTCAACGGCGTTGGAAAGTAGACATCTAGGGCTTTCCAGCAATATATAATAGTCCATACTTTATTCGGAAATTGATGACGTAACTTGGCGTTGAACGCCAAGTACATGCTGCTGTCTGGAGTTAAACGCCAGAAAAACGTCATGATCCGGAGTTGAACGCCCAAAACACGTCATAACTTGGAGTTCAACTCCAAGAGAAGCCTCAGCTCGTGGATAGATCAAGCTCAGCCCAAGCATACACCAAGTGGGCCCCGGAAGTGGATTTATGCATCAATTACTTACTCATGTAAACCCTAGTAGCTAGTTTATTATAAATAGGACTTTTTATCAGTGTATTAGACATCTTGGGATGATTAGTTCTTAGATCATGAGGGCTGGCCATTCGGCCATGCCTGAACCTTTTACTTATGTATTTTCAACGGTGGAGTTTCTGCACACCATAGATTAAGGGTGTGGAGCTCTACTGTACCTCAAGTATTAATGCAATTCTATTTTCTTTTATTCAAATCTCTCTTATTCTTATTCCAAGATATTCATTCCTACCCAAGAACATGATGAATGTGATGATTAAGTGACGCTCATTATCATTCTCACTTATGAACGCACGTGATTGACAACCACTTCCGTTCTACATGCAACAGAGCTTGAATGTATATCTCTTAGATTCCCTAACAGAATCTTCGTGGTATAAGCTAGATAGATGGCGGCATTTATGAGGATCCGGAAAGTCTCACCTTGTCTGTGGTATTCCGAGTAGGATCCTGGGAATCCGGAAAGTCTCACCTTGTCTGTGGTATTCCGAGTAGGATTCCGGTAATGAATGACTGTGACGTGCTTCAGACTCGCAAGTGCTGGGCGTTAGTGACAGACGCAAAAGAATCAAGGGATTCTATTCCATTAGGAGCGGGAACCAACCAGTGATTAGCCGTGCTGTGACAGAGCGCATGAGCGTAGTTTTCACTGCGAGGATGGGATGTAGCTTTCGGCCAGGTGATGCCTCCAGACGATTAGCCATGCGAGTGACAGCCGCAGAGGACCATTTTCCCGAGAGGATTCAAAGTAGCCATCGTCGAACAGTGAACCCCTATACACAGCTTGCCATGGAAAGGAGTAAGAAGGATTGAGTTGAAGCAGTGGGAAAGCAGGCATTCTTGAGCCATACAGTATCTCCATTCGCTTATCTGAAATTCCCTCCAATGAATCTGCATAAGTGCTCTATCCCTTTTATTATTTCTATTTTCTTATTTCTATTTTCAAAAACCCATAAACCAATTTAATCTGCCTAACTGAGATTTACAAGGTGACCATAGCTTGATTCATACCAACAATCTCTGTGGGATCGACCCTTACTCACGTAAGGTTTATTACTTGGACGACCCAGTACACTTGCTGGTTAGTTGAACGGAGTTGTGTCCACTCGTGCCAATTTCAAATTCTATAAAAATACAACTTAAAGAATAGTGATCACAATTTCGTCCACCAAGTTTTTGACGCCGTTGCCGGGGATTGTTTGAGTATGGACAACTGACGGTTCATCTTGTTGCTCAGATTAGGTAATTTTCTTTTCAAAAATCTTTTTCAAAATTTTTCTTTTCTTTTTCGTTTTTTTTTCAAAATATTTTCGAAAAAAATCAATAAAAATCCAAAAAAATCATAAAATAATAAAAATAAAAAATATTTTGTGTTTCTTGTTTGAGTCTTGAGTCAATTTTTAAGTTTGGTGTCAATTGCATGCTCTTAAAATTTTTTCTTGCATTTTTCAAAAATCCATGCATTCATAGTGTTCTTCATGATCTTCAAGTTGTTCTTGACAAGTCTTCTTGTTTGATCTTGATGATTTCTTGTTTTGTGTTGTTTGTTGTTTTTCATATGCATTTTTTGTTTGTTAGAGTCCATGCATTAAAGATTTCTAAGTTTGGTGTCTTGCATGTTTTCTTTGCATCAAAAATTTTTTCAAAATTATGTTCTTGATGTTCATCATGATCTTCAAAGTGTTCTTGGTGTTCATCTTGACATTCATAGCATTCTTGCATGCATTCATTGTTTTGATCTAAAAATTTCATGCATTGAGTATTTTTGTTGTTTTTCTCTCTCATTATTAAAAATTCAAAAATAAAAAAAAAAATATCTCTTCCTTATTTCCCTCTAAATTTTCGAAATTTTGGGTTGACTTGGTCAAAAATTTTTAAAAATTAGTTGTTTCTTACAAGTCAAGTCAAAATTTCAATTAAAAAAAAAATCTTATCTTTTCAAAATCTTTTTCAAAAATCATATCTTTTTCATTTTTTTTATATTTTTCGAAAATTTCAAAAACCTTTTTCAAAATATTTTCAAAATCTTTTTCTTATCTATATATCAAATTTTCGAAAATTAGCTAACAATTAATGTGATTGGTTCAAAAATTTGAAGTTTGTTACTTTCTTGTTAAGAAAGGTTCAATCTTTAAGTTCTAGAATCTTATCTTGTGGTTTCTTGTTAGTTAAGTCAATTTTAAAATTAAATCTTTTATCTTTTATCTTATCTTTTTCAAAAATCTTATCTTTTTCAAAATTTGATTTCAAAATATCTTATCTAACTTCTTATCTTCTTATCTTTTTCAAAATTTGATTTCAAATCTTTTTCAATCAACTAACTAACTTTTTGTTTGTTTCTTATCTTTTTCAAAACCACCTAACTACTCTTCCCTCTCTAATTTTCGAAAATACCTCTCTCTTTTTCAAAAATTCTTTTTTTGTTTTAAATTTTAATTTTAATTATATTTTGTCTTTGAATTTCGAAAATTACTAACCTCTTTTTCAAAAATTATTTTCGAAATTTCTCTTCTCTTCTCTTATTCTATTTAATTAATTAATTACTAACACTTCTCTTCACCTCTCTTCATCTAAGAATCCGAACTTCTTATATCCCTTGTATTTGGATTCTTCTACCCCTTTCTTCTTCTACTAACATAAAGGAATCTCTATACTGTGACATAGAGGATTCTCCTTTCTTTTCTTGTTTTCTTCTCTTTCATATGAGCAGGAACAGGGAAAAAGGCACTCTTGTTGAAATTGATCCAGAACCTGAAAGGACTCTGAAGAGAAAATTAAGAGAAACTAAATTACAACAATCCAGAAATAACCTTTCAGAAATTTTCGAACAAGAGAAGGAGATGGCAGCCGAAAATAATAATAATACAAGGAGAATGCTTGGTGACCTCACAAAGCCAACGTCCAAGTTTGATGGAAGAAGCATCTCCATTCCTGCCATTGGAGCCAATAACTTTGAGCTGAAACCTCAACTAGTTGCCTTAATGCAACAAAACTGCAAGTTTTATGGACTTCCATCTGAAGATCCTTATCAGTTTTTAACTGAGTTCTTGCAGATCTGTGAGACTGTAAAGACGAATGGAGTTGATCCTGAAGTCTACAGACTCATGCTTTTCCCTTTTGCTGTAAGAGACAGAGCTAGAATATGGTTGGATTCACAACCTAAGGATAGCCTGGACTCCTGGGATAAGCTGGTCACTGCTTTCTTAGATAAATTCTTTCCTCCTCAAAAGCTGAGCAAGCTGAGAGTGGATGTTCAAACCTTCAAACAAAAAGATGGTGAATCCCTCTATGAAGCTTGGGAAAGATACAAGCAGTTGACCAAAAGATGTCCATCTGACATGTTTTCAGAATGGACCCTATTAGATATATTCTATTATGGTCTCTCTGAATTTTCGAAAATGTCATTGGACCATTCTGCAGGTGGATCTATTCACCTGAAGAAAACGCCTGAAGAGGCTCAAGAACTCATTGACATGGTTGCAAACAACCAATTCATGTATACCTCTGAGAGGAATTCCGTGAATAATGGGATACCTCAGAAGAAAGGAGTTCTTGAAATTGATGCTCTGAATGCCATATTGGCTCAGAACAAAATGTTGACTCAACAGGTCAACATAATCTCTCAAAATCTGAATGGATTGCAACATGCATCCAACAGTACTAGAGAGGTAGCTTCTGAAGAAGCTTATGATCCTGAGAACCCTGCCATGGCAGAGGTCAATTACATGGGTGAACCTTATGGAAACACCTATAACCCATCATGGAGAAATCATCCAAATTTCTCCTGGAAGGATCAACAAAAGCCTCAACAAGGCTTTAACAATGGTGGACGCAATAGGCTGGGCAATGGCAAGCCATATCCATCATCTTCTCAGCAACAGACAGAGAATTCTGAACAAAACACTTCTAATTTAGCCAATATAGTCTCTGATCTGTCAAAGGCCACTTTCAGTTTCATGAATGAAACAAGATCCTCCATTAGAAATTTGGAGGCACAAGTGGGCCAGCTGAGTAAGAAAGTCATTGAAACTCCTCCCAGTATTCTCCCAAGCAATACAGAAGAGAATCCAAAAGGAGAGTGCAAGGCCATTGATGTGATCAATGTGGCCGAATGCACCAAGGAGGAGGAGGACGAAAATCCTAGTGAGGAAGACCTCCTGGGACGTCCCTCAAGCAAGAAGGAGTTTCCTATTAAGGATCCAAAGGAATCTGAGGCCCATACAGAAACCATAGAGATTTCATTAAATCTCCTTCTGCCATTCATGAGCTCTGAAGACTATTCTTCCTCTGAAGAGGATGAAGAAGTGACTGGAGAGCAAGTTGCTAAATATTTAGGAGCTATCATGAAGCTGAATGCCAAGTTGTTTGGTAATGAGACTTGGGTAAGTGAACCTCCCTTGCTCATTAATGAACTAGATACTTGGATTCAGAAAACTCTACCTCAAAAGAAACAAGATCCTGGCAAGTTCCTAATACCGTGTACCATAGGCACCATGAGCTTTGAAAAAGCTCTATGTGATCTGGGGTCAGGGATAAATCTTATGCCACTCTCTATAATGGAGAAGCTGGGGATCATTGAAGTACAACCTGCCTTGTTCTCATTGCAATTGGCAGATAAGTCATTGAGACAAGCTTATGGAATAGTAGAGGACATGCTAGTAAAGGTTAAAGGCCTTTACATTCCTGCTGATTTCATAATCTTAGACACTAGGAAGGAAGAGGATGATTGCATCATCCTTAGAAGACCTTTCCTAGCCACAGCAGAAGCTGTGATAGATGTCAACAGAGGTGAGTTAGTCCTTCAATTGAATGAGGACTACCTTGTGTTTAAGGCACATGGCCACCCCTCTGTGACAGAAGAGAGTAAGCATGAAGAGCTTCTCTCAGTTCAGAGTCAAGAAGAGCCCACACAGTCAAACTCTAAGTTTGGTGTTGTGAGGCCACAACCAAACTCTAAGTTTGGTGTTAAGACCCCATGTCCAAACTCTAAGTTTGGTGTTGGGACTACACTAACATTGACCTGATCACCTTGTGGCTCCATGAGAGCCACTGTCAAGCTATTGACATTAAAGAAGCGCTTGTTGGGAGGCAACCCAATTTTATTTATCTAATTTTTAATTTATTGTTATTTTGTGTTTTATTAGGTACATGATCATGAGGAGTCACGAAAAAAAAATTAAAAACAGAGTCAAAAACAGAAGAAAAAAATTTTTCACCCTGGAGGACGCACAGGCTGGCGTTCAACGCCAGTAAGATGCATCTGGCTGGCGTTCAACGCCAGAACAGAGCACCATTCTGGCGCTGAACGCCAGAAACAAGCAACATCCTGGCGCTGAACGCCAGGAATGTGCCTAGAGGAGACAAACTGGCGCTGAACGCCAGTAACAAACATGAAACTGGCGTTCAACGCCAGAAACATGCTTTACATGGGCGTTGAACGCCCAGAACGTGCACCAATGGGCGTTTAAACGCCAGAATGATGCACGAAGGCATTTTACATGCCTATTTGGTGAAGGAATGGTATTTCTTTACACCTCAGGATCCTGTGGACCCCACAGGATCACCTCAGGATCTGTGGACCCCACAGGATCCCCACCTACCATATTCCCACCTTACCTTTTAATCCTAATCACACTCTCCTAATCCTAAATCACATTTTCCTACTCCCCATGTCACACTTCCCAACACCCATCACCAATCACCTCAATTCCTCTTCCCAATTACCCCATTCACCATTCACATCAACCCACTCTTCCCCATAAACCCCACCTACCTTCATAAAATTCAAATTCAATTTCCCATCCATTCCCACCCAAAATGGCCGAACATACACCCTCCCCTCTCCCTATAAATACCCTTCCATTCTACTTCATTTTCACACAACACAAACCCATCTTCTCCCACTTAGCCGAACCCACCTCTCTCCCTCTCTACCATATTCTCTTCTTCTTCTTCTTCTTCTCTTCTTTTCTTTCTTGCTCGAGGGCGAGCAAAATTTTAAGTTTGGTGTGGTAAAAGCATAAGCTTTTTGTTTTTCCATTACCATCAATGGCACCTAAGGCCGGAGCATCCTCTAAAAAAGGGAAAGGGAAGACAAAAGCTTCCACCTCCGAGTCATGGGAGATGGAAAGAGTCATCTCCAAGAGCCATCAAGACCACTTCTATGATGTTGTGGCAAAGAAGAAGGTGATCCCCGA
This sequence comes from Arachis hypogaea, assembly GCF_003086295.3. NCBI lineage: Eukaryota > Viridiplantae > Streptophyta > Magnoliopsida > Fabales > Fabaceae > Arachis > Arachis hypogaea. Next base: position 58,267,645 of record NC_092042.1, on the reverse strand, counting down.
GGTCCCTTTCAAAGCTCAAAAAGAATGAGTATCCGGAAATCCGACATGAAATCCAAAGAAGAGGTTGGGAAGTCCTAACCAACCCCATGCAACAAGTCGGAATATTGATGGTTCAAGAGTTCTATGCCAATGCATGGATCACTAGGAACCATGATCAAAGTATGAACCCGAACCCAAAGAACTATCTCACAATGGTTCGAGGGAAATACTTAGATTTTAGTCCGGAAAATGTGAGGTTGGCGTTTCACTTGCCCATGATGCAAGGAGATGAACGCCCCTACACTAGAAGGGTCAACTTTAATCAAAGGTTGGACCAAGTCCTTATGGACATATGTGTGGAAGGAGCTCAGTGGAGAATAGATTCCAAAGGCAAGCCAGTTCAACTAAGAATACTGGATCTCAAGCCTGTGGCTAGAGGATGGTTGGAGTTCATTCAAACGCTCCATCATTCCTACTAGCAACCGATCTGAAGTTACTGTGGATCGGGCCATCATGATTCATAACATCATGATTGGAGAGAAAGTAGAAGTTCATGAGGTCATCTCCAATGAACTCTACAAAATAGCTGATAAGTCCTCCACCATGGCAAGGCTAGCTTTTCCTCACCTTATTTGCCATCTGTGTTACTCAGCTGGAGTTATCATAGAAGGAGATACCCCCATTGAAGAGGATAAGCCCATCACCAAGAAGAGGATGGAGCAAGCAAGAGAAACCATGCACGGTTCTCAAGAAGTGCATGAGGAAGCTCATCATCAACAAATTCCTGAGATGCCTCAAGGGATGCACTTTCCTCCCAACAACTATTGGGAGCAACTCAACACCTCCTTAGAAGATTTGAGCCACAATGTGGAACAATTAAGGGTGGAACATCATGAGCACTCCATCATTCTCCAAGAAATAAGAGAAGATCAAAGAGCAATGAGGGAGGAGCAACAAAGGCAAGGAAGGGACATAGAAGAGCTTAAGGACATTGTTGGTCCTTCAAGAAGAAGACGCCACTAAAGGTGGATTCATTCCTTGTTCTTTATTTCTTTCTGTTTTCGGTTTTTAATATTGTGTTTATCTATGTTTTGTGTCTCTACTTCATGATCATTAGTATGTAACCATGCCTTAAAGCTATGAATAAATTCCATTAATCCTTCACCTCTCTTAAATAAAAAAATGTTTTAACTCAAAAGAACAAGAAGTACATGAATTTCGAATTTATCATTGAATTGAATTTAATTATATTGATGTGGTGACAATACTTTTTGTTCTCTGAATGAATGATTGAACAGTGCATATGTCTTTTGATATTGTTGTTTATGAGTGTTAAAATTGTTGGCTCTTGAAAGAATGATGAACAAAGAGAAATGTTATTGAGGATCTGAAAAATCATGAAATTGATTCTTGAAGCAAGAAAAAGCAGTGAAAAAGAAAGCTTGCGAAAAAAAAAATTTTGCGAAAAAAAAATAGAAAGAAAAAGAAAAAGCAAGCAGAAAAAGCCAATAGCCCTTAAAACCAAAAGGCAAGGGTAAAAAGGATCCAAGGCTTTGAGCATCAATGGATAGGAGGGCCCAAGGAAATTAAATCCAGGCCTAAGCGGCTAAATCAAGCTGTCCCTAACCATGTGCTTGTGTCATGAAAGTCCAAGTGAAAAGCTTGAGACTGAGTGGTTAAAGTCGTGATCCAAATCAAAAGAGTGTGCTTAAGAGCTCTGGACACCACTAACTGGGGACTCTAGCAAAGCTGAGTCACAATCTGAAAAGGTTCACCCAGTTATGTGTCTGTGGCATTTATGTATCCGGTGGTAATACTGGAAAACAAAGTGCTTAGGGCCACGGCCAAGACTCATAAGTAGCTGTGTTCAAGAATCAACATGCTTAACTAGGAAAGTCAATAACACTATCCAAAATTCTAAGTTCCTAGAGAAGCCAATCATTCTAAACATCAAAGGAAAAAGTGAGATGCCAAAACTGTTCAGAAGCAAAAAGCCACAAGTCCCGCTCATCTAATTATAATTAATATTCATTGATATTCTGGAATTTATAGTATATTCTCTTCTTTTTATCCTAATTGATTTTCAGTTGCTTGGGGACAAGCAACAATTTAAGTTTGGTGTTGTGATGAGCGGATAATTTATACGCTTTTTGGCATTGGTTTTAGGTAGTTTTTAGTAAGTTTGAGCTACTTTTAGGGATGTTTTCATTAGTTTTTATGTTAAATTCACATTTCTGGACTTTACTATGAGTTTGTGTGTTTTTCTATGATTTCAGGTAAATTCTGGCTGAAATTGAGGGACTTGAGCGAAACTCTGAAAAAGGCTGACAAAAGGACTGCTGATGCTGTTGGAATCTGACCTCCCTGCACTCGAAATGGATTTTCTGGAGCTACAGAACTCCAATTGGCGCGCTCTTAACGGCGTTCGAAAGTAGACATCCAGGGCTTTCCAGCAATATATAATAGTCCATACTTTATTCGGGAATTGACGACGTAACTTGGCGTTGAACGCCAAGTACATGCTGCTGTCTGGAGTTAAACGCCAGAAAAACGTCATGATCCGGAGTTGAACGCCCAAAACACGTCATAACTTGGAGTTCAACTCCAAGAGAAGCCTCAGCTCATGGATAGATCAAGCTCAACCCAAGCATACACCAAGTGGGCCCCGGAAGTGGATTTATGCATCAATTACTTACTCATGTAAACCCTAGTAGCTAGTTTATTATAAATAGGACTTTTTATCAGTGTATTAGACATCTTGGGACGATTAGTTCTTAGATCATGAGGGCTGGCCATTCGGCCATGCCTGAACCTTTTACTTATGTATTTTCAACGGTGGAGTTTCTGCACACCATAGATTAAGGGTGTGGAGCTCTACTGTACCTCAAGTATTAATGCAATTCTATTTTCTTTTATTCAAATCTCTCTTATTCTTATTCCAAGATATTCATTCCTACCCAAGAACATGATGAATATGATGATTAAGTGACGCTCATTATCATTCTCACTTATGAACGCACGTGATTGACAACCACTTCCGTTCTACATGCAACAGAGCTTGAATGTATATCTCTTAGATTCCCTAACAGAATCTTCGTGGTATAAGCTAGATAGATGGCGGCATTTATGAGGATCCGGAAAGTCTCACCTTGTCTGTGGTATTCCGAGTAGGATCCTGGGAATCCGGAAAGTCTCACCTTGTCTGTGGTATTCCGAGTTGGATTCCGGTAATGAATGACTGTGACGTGCTTCAGACTCGCAAGTGCTGGGCGTTAGTGACAGACGCAAAAGAATCAAGGGATTCTATTCCAGTAGGAGCGGGAACCAACCAGTGATTAGCCGTGCTGTGACAGAGCGCGTGAGCGTAGTTTTCACTGCGAGGATGGGATGTAGCTTTCGGCCAGGTGATGCCTCCAGACGATTAGCCATGCGAGTGACAGCCGCAGAGGACCATTTTCCCGAGAGGATTCAAAGTAGCCATCGTCGAACAGTGAACCCCTATACACAGCTTGCCATGGAAAGGAGTAAGAAGGATTGAGTTGAAGCAGTGGGAAAGCAGGCATTCTTGAGCCATACAGTATCTCCATTCGCTTATCTGAAATTCCCACCAATGAATCTGCATAAGTGCTCTATCCCTTTTATTATTTCTATTTTCTTATTTCTATTTTCAAAAACCCATAAACCAATTTAATCTACGTCGTCAATTCCCGAATAAAGTATGGACTATTAAATATTGCTGGAAAGCTCTGGATGTCTACTTTCCAACGCCGTTAAGAGTGCGCCATTTGGAGTTCTGTAGCTCCAGAAAATCCATTTCGAGTGCAGGGAGGTCAGATTCCAACAGCATCAGCAGTCCTTTGTCAGCCTCCTATCAGAATTTTGCTCAAGTCCCTCAATTTCAGCCAGAAATTACCTGAAATCACAGAAGAACACACAAACTCATAGTAAAGTCCAGAAATGTGAATTTAACATAAAAACTAATGAAAACATCCCTAAAAGTAGCTTGAACTTACTAAAAACTACCTAAAAATAATGCCAAAAAGCGTATAAATTATCCGCTCATCAATTAGCATTCGAAAAGTACCTGAGATGGAGAGAGTATTTATAGATGTAGAAGTGACCTAGGGTTATCTTTGTAACCTCCCCTCCTATCTTGTAGAGTAGTAATTTTTTCCCCTTTTATCTAAAGGTTTGTTAGGTTGTTATGATCTCATATTTTAAATATATGGGACTAGCTGTAGAGGCAGTTACACTCTTGTCAGGAAATCAGATAGCATAAGTCAGACATGGAGGCCTTGTATGTTTTGGGCTTCCTCTGTTGTTGGGCCTGACTTTAAATATTAAACTAGGGATGAACACCAAACATTAAAGTTGCCTTTATACTCATTTTCTATTTGCAGTTTGGTTCTTGATTAACTACCTAGTAAAGACTGCTATAATGAAAATTTTGATAATTACCTAGTTATAGCCTGCATCTGACAGAATAAGGTGAATGATGCACCTCGTTCTTTCTGCCTTGTTGTCCTCTTCAGATAGATGAAACGTGTAAAATGTTTTCATCATGTGACAAAGTGAAGTTTGCTTTATTATCGTTTTTCGGATGTGCAAGTTTTATATGGAAATTTTACTTTTAGCCAAGTGGTGTCAATTTTATAAATAATATATAAGTTGTAATGAGAAATTAGAAAATTTTGGTATTATATATATAGAGTAAAGTATTATTTTTGTCCCCAACGTTTGGGGTAAATCCTATTTGTGTCCCTAACATTTAAATCGTCCTATTTGTATCCCTAACATTTGTAAAAGTGATTCAATGTTATCCTGCCGTCAATTACACATCATAAATGCTTTAGTTTGAGTTTTAAAAATCTCTTTTCGAAGTTAGAATACAAATGTCTGAAATAGAATCAATGATCCACTCCGAAAAATAGCTCATCAAAAGTTGAAACTAATTCCTACAATATTTACATAAATCACTTTTCTAGGGACATAATTGAATCTAAACACAAATAGTAGGTATAATATTAAAATCAAACACATCCATGTGAGAGCTAATTGAGAATGAATACATCCAAGTGTGAATAATTGAAAAATATAATCTGATTTGTTAGTTTAATTAATAGTAGGATAACATTGAATCACTTTTATAAACATTAGGGATACAAATAAGACGATTTAAACGTTAGGGGACACAAATAGGACTTAATCCAAACATTGGGGACAAAAACGATACTTTACTCTTTCTCTCTCTCTCTATATATATATATATATATATATATATATATATAGGTCAAGTACCCTTACACACCACACACTCCTTCATTTTTCCAATGGGTTCCGTATATCAACTTCATAGACATAGCTAGGATTTGAACCCGATGCACCTCTTAGCAAGGCAAACATAATTGCCATTAAACCAAGCCTTGTGGTGCTGAAACACATATTTATTAAAAACATTTCTTCCAGCATCATTTGGGGCCTCTGTTGTTCAAATATTGCCTTTTATTTTTTGAAGCCCAAATCAACCCATTGACCCCAACTCAAGGTATCACAAGTATCCCGATCAAAGAGAAGTCAAGAATTCCTCACCAGGGCTAGGATGGAATCGTAGCAAGTGGCGGTGAAGAAAAGATGGTGATGATTCCTAACGATGATGGTGGTTTGCGTTGTGGCAACGTATGGAGTCAGAAGATACAGTGATGACGAGGTACGGGAGCTGCGTCTTATTTGTAACACCCTGTTATCCTAAGCCTTACCTCTAGCCGTAAAGCTAAGGATAACAAAGCGTCACGATAGTTCTGAAGCTCATACAATAGTAAATATAGAAGGAAATTCTAATACTAGAAGCTTGATGAAGAAATATAGCCCAAAGACATAGAAACAGATATACAATGCGCGAAACGTTCCTCAAGATAACAAAACACGTAAAGGCACAAGATACAACACAAGGCATGATATAATAATGACCAAGATATATATATATATATATAAGTATGATAGTCAAAAGGACTCTAGTCATAGCCTGTGGAGTTTAGGCCGACTAGTTACAAACAGACAATACAGAGTTTTTAAGGTAAAACAGCTTATACAACTTATTTCTCAAGTAAGCCTCTACGACAATAAAGTATGAAACACAAAAGGTGAGAGAATAACTACAACAAAAGTAAAGTAAAATAAAACATAAGAATGATCATCCTCCGCTCTGTCACCATATCTGCAAACTCACCGAGGTGGGTTGCGACCTATAACTGAAAAATAACAACAATATATGGTATGAGAACCGGAGGTTCTCAGTATGGTAACAATACCCAACAGATAAAATGTGAGGTTCCGGGATGACAAAGGCAATCCTAGAACTTCACATCGATACCGATATTCAAGCTTAACAAAATAAATAACATAAATCATAAACCATTAAACAGAGTTATCTAAACTTAGGGGATTTCTAACCAATACCAATCACGTCGCTATATCCCACAGCCTTTGCCAACCTACCCTATGTGCGATCCCATCGTCATCGCCTTAATCCTTCTCAACGCCAGTAAAACACATTTAATGCAAACAAGTAAAGCACAAATAGTATACATATATATCAGGTAAATCAACTAGAATTTAGGCATGTTATTCAAATAGGCATAACTCAAGTAATCAAAGTAAACAAGCATGTAAAAGATGCATATGATGAATGTCTATCCTATTTGGCTCGTGATATCACTTGTCGGTTAAAAATTCCAACACAACACATCCCCGGGATGTCGCCTTTTTGCCACGACGAGGGTTATAGTGCCCTACTCACTCTTTCTAGTGCCCGGAACTTTATCCTGCCCCCCGTGAGTTATAGTGCCGGCGCACTCTTTCGGGTTATAGTGCTCGAGTTCACTCTGGCGGTAGAAAGGTTATGTGAGCGGAAGACTACCACAGCCCTCACATCTCAAGGTAAGTGGGAGACTGTCTCAGCCCCTACACCGGCATCGCTACCTTGACAAGCAGGAGACTGCCACAGCTCTTGTCCGAAGCGCATAGCTACTTACCAAAATAATTCATATCACATGAGCAGGAGACTGCCACAACCCTCACATCTGAACGTAGGCGAGAGACTGCCACAGCCCCTACGACGAAAAATAATGCCTATCACAAACATATGATCAATCCCATCATCCAGCCTCAAATATCACAAATTCATCCTCAACTCAGCTCCCCACCAGTACAGATGACAATTCCATCCAACTAACATACCAGGCTTAAATCACCGTCTTTTAAACTCATACATAAATTACTATTTAAACTTACTCATTGTATTCCCTATGCTTCAAATAAAAAAAAAAACAAGCTAAGGGATCTTAAACAAGTGTTATGGAAGTTTGCAAGCTTGCCAAAAAGGTAAAACGATTGAAAACTGAGTTTTTTTTATTGAAAAAGAAGGCTTGTGTGTACGCATAGGGTTGTACGCATGCACGCACCAGAAGAATTTTCTCAACTTATGCGTACGCATAGAGGTGTGCGTACGCACACAAAGTAAAATTCTCCATTTTGTGGGTTCACTTAAGAGTGTGCTTACACACTCAACAGAGGACTCTTCCCTACTTGTGCGTACACATGATGTTGTGCATACGTACAACATGCAACTTTCATAGGGTGTGCGTGCGCACGCACCCCTCGTGCGTACGCACGAGTCATAACACTCGTTCTGCTCAGTGCGTAGGCATAGGTGTATGCGTGGGCACACAAACCAGAATTTACAATTTTTTGCAACATCACAGAATTCAGATTTTTTATACCAACTTCTAACGTTCATATCTTTTTCTACAAAATTCCGATTTCTACAAAATATTTACCGTTTTAAAGCTCTTTAAATTATCTTTAATTTGATACAAAATCCAATCAATTTCAAAAACTGAGGCTCAAAATATGATCTGCTGAAGTTAGCCAAAAATTTGTTTTTACCAAAACCTCTTTAAACCTCAAATTTACCAAAATTCCCAATTCCTACCAATTATTCCACATCCAAAATAGTTCCAAGTACCTAAATTATATTCATACACCTTCTAATCTTTCCACAACTTAGCAACATATAATATCATCCATTCTATACACCAAGTTTCACTTATAAAACTCAAATCTCAATAATTAACAACCCAAAATATCATTTCACCATCCTCAACATTTATCAACATCAACAAGTCTCATAATTCATTATCAATCCGCATAATCATCGTTATTCAACCCCATATCACAAATCAACATCATCATTCTTTAAAATCATCACAATCATCAAATTATCATACATCAACAATTATTAACAACCAAATCAATCCTGTCCTAAGGTCTACTAGCCTAAGTGGTCAGAAACATTATATATTACATAGAAAAAACTGAAACCATACATTGGCTGATTATCCTCCACACACAAAACCACCTCACCATAAGCTTTCAGGCTCAACACCAAACAACACCAAGAACACTCTATATCCTGAAAAATAATAAGAATCAAAGCTAAGGTTTATATCATACAACTAAATACAAGGGTTTAGTTATATCTTACCTTACCCAATGAGTTTTGAGGTAAAATTCACTACTCACCCAAGCTAGATTACACTTAAACAACAAGAACACAAAGAAACTCAACAACTCAAAAGCCATTTTTGAAAATGACATAGGGCAGAGAAATGGAGCTTGGACAAAGAGTTTCTTACCAACTTTGTTCGGTTAGAAAGGAAGAGCTCGGCGAGAGCTTCACGTGGCCCCAAACCGTTCATCCATCCGAGCACCGTAGCTCAAGATATGGCCAAAAGAAGGAGATGATGAATAGTGTCAATGATGGACACTCTTCTCTCTCAATCTCACGACCCTCTCTTCCTCTTGTGTTGAAAATGAGATTTCTTGGCTCATTTATGACTTTCTATAAGTTGGGCTTGGGTTCAACTTGGGCCCGGTTCAATCGTATAGCGTTTTTGGTCCGTTTGGCCTAACTTTGGGCCTAAACTTTTAGAATTAGCGTCCGGTTTGCTATTTCAAATATTTTTCTAAGATTCCTACTGTTTTATTCTCTCCCACATAGTACTAGACAGACTTAACCCAATACTTTCGGCTAATCTACCGATACGCATTTTTACGCAAAATTTTTTAGAAGAAAACATTTTTTCACTCAAAAAAATCCACTGAATCCGAATCTCTATATTTTTTAAAAAAAATATTTTTATATTTTTGAACCTATTCCGAATAATTAAATTATTCTTTTCTACTTAAGCGGTTTTACGTGAAAACTCTGGTTCTTACATTCTTTGCATGGGGGAAGCAATGTCGCGGTGTCAATTTGTTGGAAACATCGGCCATGGAAATGGAGCGGAGCTGTAGCCAGTAGATTGGGGAAGAAGGGTGATCAAGTACGGTCGGGTCAGGACATGTGTTTTGTGTTCTGGTCTGGGCCTTTTTTTGGCCCCAAACACTGACAAAAAAGAAAAACAAAAAGCTCACAGCTGCCTAACTTATAAAAAATGGTAGCCAACGATACCTCAATTCCAACAGCAAAGATCACTGGCAGCAGCATTAGCATTTCGGATTCAAACGTAGTGGATACGATGAAGGCAATGCTAAACAGTGGTACCAAAACAAAATCTCCATCTTTGCACACTTCAAATCACTCTCAATCTCAAAGCTATTAGCTTTAAATTCCAATTTAATAGAGGCCAGATATGAGGAGTTACGGAAGTAGCAGAAAATTAGACGAGAAAAGAGTATTTTTGGTATAAGAAGAGATTAATTGTTAACATAAGATAGTTGTGTTTTTTTTAACATATTCTAATATTATATTAAAATCAAGTGTACATTTAACTTATTTTTCCAAAAGTTAGTTGAAAAATGAAAATTATTTTAACAAATTAGAATATATATCGAGCTTATTTTATAAATCCTGTCAGTCTTAATATTGTCTGACTAGGCCTATAGAAGGGAATCCCCGGGAATAGATGAAATGGGCTTGGGATGTGATTCAATGGGACTAGTCCGATCAGAGGCTGTCATAGCCTCAGTATGTTACCAGGGTTCATCAACGGGATAAGGCACAAACGCTATCAGATGCCAAGCTTTCCTTCTGTGCTGTATGGTACTATCTGTGATGTATGGGCTTTAGCTGCTAGAATAAATGAAGCCTTAGAATGACCTATCGCGCACAACAGCAAAAAAGATAGCAATTGAGCTCTTCTAGTAGATTCACCCGTAAGCCATATTAATATATGAAGTAATGGACTTTTCAGTCTTTCAGTAGAGCCATAAGCTGTATATGGAGTATGGAAGAAGACTCATGTCTTTATTAACTTTAGTCGACCTGTAAGCCTTATATTCTGTCCTTGATGGACTTCCTTACGCACCTAACTCTATGTTTGAAAGAAGAAAGCCACTTTTAAGCTTGGCCTTAAGGACGAAGCGAAGTAGCAGCCGTAGAAGATAATCTAATCCTGCAGTAAGTTTGAAGATGCTCGACTGGAAAGAAGAAGAATTTATAACTGACTTGATAGAGTTAGGTTTGAGCTCTACCTCTAGGAGCGGACATCGATCTCAATAGTTGAAAACTGCTTTTTCTGGCATCATATTGCAGATTGGCCTTTTAGAGCCTCTAGCGAACGAGAGAACGAAAGATAGCTATTTCGGATTTCGCTCCTATATTAACCGTTCCTGACGGAGAATCCTCCCTTTCAGAAGTCTTTTTGTGTATTATTTCCTTTGGTAGATTGAGCAGCAGGCAAGAATTCTAGCTTCACTCTTACTCTTCTTCATTAGTTAATTTTGGCTTCTCAGCCTATTCCCCTCCGTTTCATCCATTCCAACATCCAGAAAAACTTAACTTGAAATCAATCCAATAAGCCTGGGCGCGGCTTAGGACCTATTCGCCGGAAATCTCCTCCCATGGATTCACTGCCAATCCCTAGATCTACCATATCCTGTATCTTATCTGGCTCTGTAGTAAGTTAGTGAGGAAAGAGTTTCATATGATCGCTACTGATGAGTAAATGCCGTTGAAAGTAATCCTTTCCTTCTTCTATCTGAGGATATACCATTGAAAAGATAAGATTCTACTTGATCCGTGAACTGACTATTGCTATTGAATCAGCTACGAAGGACGAAATGCCATAGAATTAAATCATCTCTATTGTCCGATAAGATACTATATAATCTCATCCAACTACCGCATCCTCACAGGAACAGTAGGGAAGACTGAGAAATTTCTTCTAAGAGAAGATGTTTACGGCTAAGAGATCCAATTGATCTTCCCTAGGCTGATCCATTTCAACACCCAATTGGTAGCAAACAAGAACCGTAACTAAAAAGCTACTCACTCTAAAGGCTTACGCTAAGGCAGGCCTAGTCTTAGAAAGAGTTGCGGATTCCCAAGATTGAGAATCCCGAGGTAACTCATTCTATTGCTACGAAAGCCCGACCTTCTTTTATTTATAGATTGATAAATCCGTTCACACATCAGGATACTTGTAGGAGGTGATTGAGAAGAGAAATACTTAAGTCATTCTCTTTGGATACAAGCCCGTACTGTGATTGAGTTGAAAGAAAGTAAGAAAGTCTGGAAGTTGAAAGCGATCAGGATGTATAGGGGACTCGTTAGGGAAAGAGCATCTTCGAAGCTGTATCGAATTCCATTATTTATGGATCACCTTCATAAACTGAAAGCTCTCAAGCGAGGGGAAAGAAAGAGATTAGAAAGCCATAAGTCGTGCTAGCAACCGTCCTCAGGTGAATCAATAGGCTTGGCTCCTTTGCTTCGCTTGGAACGCTTGCTTCCTTCTTTCCCGAAGCTGATTAAATAGCCTTCTTCCCTCTCTATGGGGTATCCTAAGAGAGATCTCTTATATTATATAAGTCATTCCATACCCCCTCGAGTCAGGAGTTGTTGCCCTAATGTAAGTTCCTTCGCTAGCCTAGTGAAGAGTTAGCCTAGAAAGGCTTTGAAAGCAAGTCAAGCATTCCAATCCCAGCGTTTGAGTCAATAGCTATTGAATATAGTTCGTGACTGACCCTGGAAGTCAATTCACTCTCCTAGATAAGACTAATAACCAGACAAAGAATTCGATCTGCTTCTGACCCTGTGATGAATGAAATAGAAATAGAGGAATTCAATCCAATACTGAATAGACTTATTACGGATCTACGCCTTTACCTTGGACTACTTTAGAGCTCCTTTTGTATTGTATGCCGCTTTATCCTGCTCAGTAGAATCCAAATTCTCTTTCCGTTGACTTGAGACTTGACTTTCTCAGTAGCTCCCCTGTAAGTTACAAATCTTACTAGCAGCTATAAGGTAAGGCCTTTGGAAGCAAGTCCGTTTAACTTGGTTACGTCTAACTAAAACCTCAATCTCACCGGACCATGAACCGAAAAGAAAACTCATCCTCATATGATTGCAAAATATGTCATTGAAATTAGTATTACCAGGACGTTTAAGTCAATTTCGAAGTCTTCATCTCTGCCAGACTGCGGGATTCAACAAAGCTTGCTTGAGATTTGTTGCTTGCCTACCTAATCTGACAAAGCTGGAACAAAACCAGTAACCTTTGACTCGCTTCGAGTCAATCAATTCAAGACTGCTCTGCAACCATACTTTGGCATACGACTTCTGACCAAAACGAATTCCATCCTTAACTACTTCTTTTTCTTTATCCTACATTCTGTTGAACTTCAATCATCAATCTCTTAAATTCTCTCTGTACCGAGGTCTAAGTCAATAGCAAGACCAAGAAAAGAAGATGAGCTTTCTGCTTACTTCTTTCTCTGGTCAGGAAAGTCAGTAACTTAATCACTGGCTTCTCTATCCGAGTATGGCTTCAATCTAAATAGTGAACTCGGGCTCTCACTTTCTGCCCGGATTGGTAAGAAGTACTTAGACTGAGACTTCAGGGACTGCTTAGAGGTCAACTTTCAATGAATTCAATCAGCTCCCTCTTTTAACCGTAAGTCAAACTGAGGATAAGGTTGCAGCTGTTTGAGGAGTCTGTTGAAGTTTCATATCTTTCCGCCTATTGGACAGTTAAGTCTGACGGCTTGAAGTGATAGTTAGAGGGACTTTTCTCAACTACAACTGTTTGGGACGCTCCGGCACCTTAAATGCGAGAAGTGCGCTATTTCCCCAATCCAAATAGTCAAAACTCACGTAATCGTAATAAGAAGAGTTGCTTTCTCCCTTTTTCTTCAGTCAAGTTCAGTAAAATCCAAAGCAGCTACGCCTATTGAAAGAAGAAATCATCCCTCGTCCTTTAACCTGGACTCCATTCTTCCTCTAGAAGGATAATGGGATTCAGACTATAATCAAGCTATGATCGTCAAATTTCATATAGAAAGATCAGGTTATTGCGCATCATCCGGTCTATCGCTCCATTTGAGAGTGACATAAGCCTGCCTTTCCCTTATGGGAAGGAAGAAACTTCACTGCAGGGAACTGGCCTCACAGAGCATCATAGTCAGCACGATAGCTCCATAGTAGCCATGGTAGCTTTGGTTATTACAGGAGAACGCGCCCATTCATGCAGAGGATCTACCGGGATTATCAACTCCCCTAATGTATGTATAGGGCAGGAGCCAGTGTTGGCTTGTGCGAAGTTGACAGGGGTGGTTGATAAACACGTATTATTGGGATGGGGCAGCAGGAAATGGATACAGTTCCCCCACCGGAGCCCGCTGTTGGTAGGCCTCTGTACAAGTGATTGAGTTGAAGCTTAGGGTATAGAGCGGAGCGGGAGCGGGACACAAAAAAAAGTTTCTATTCAATTCTCTACTCAACACGGTACCTTAAGGCGAGTTTATGAGCTAATACGGCTGGCTTACTTTTCATATGTAGAGGCAACCTGACGTTAAGCACTGGGGCCAGTCACAAAGGAATAGGCTTTTTAAGATATACCGTTTCAGCTTTCCGCTTCGAAATCAAGCTAGAAAAACACTAATCAAGTGCTGTCCTAATGAAATGGCTGACAGTAGATCAAAGGTTTCGGCTTGGTTTACTGAGTATTCTTTGTTTGATGAGGGCTTAGATGGGACAATGGCTTGACTATGTCAGGTGGTACCATACGACTGCTGGAGCAGATTGATACAAGTAATTGTACATAGGCGAGCAAACGTATTATTCTCCCTGCCAAATTTACTACCCGCTAACGGATCCGATAAGAGATTCCAATAGCGTCAGTACTCTTCGCTACCCGTACCGGAAAATAAGGCACAGAACAAGGGCTTTCATTCATAACGAGTAAGTGCCCCGGCAGTCTCTCATTCATACATAAGAAAATTCTTAGAAGATGGTGAAGGCACAAGCAAATACATTCTCCGTGGCTTTAACCCTATACATAAGGTACTTAAGTGCTAACCCTCTATATTAATGCTCCGAAGATATATATATATATATATATATATATATATATATATGAGTATACAACCCCCAATTCTAGAAGATGTTATATAGTTATGCCATAATCAAATAATTATCTCTTTTATATACTAATTAATATTCGAAATTTTAAATAATATCGATACTAATTATATTTACTAATATGATAAAATAGAAGATCATTAACTAATTATATAAAATTCGTGTTTTAATTGATCAAATTTATAAAAATTATATATAATATTATATTTTGTTTGACCATATAAATGTACTACTAATCACTAAAAAAATATAAATGTACTAATTATCAAAAAAGAGGAAAGAACACTCGGATATAACTTGGTTTTTGGGCTTGACAGTTGGATATGATTAAGCAAAATGTTTCAGTTTGTGTTTTTGTTCCTCTAAGCAAACAGTTTAACTGTTCAAAATGGGGGTATTTATGCAAATACTAATTTTTTAAAATGCCATTATATAATATATGACAACTGCAAAGGTCTTTGCTTAAATAGTGAAAAAATCTGACAACAAGGTTCAAATAGGTATAAAAAATTATCGGTGCGTCACTCACCTCATCGTGCCAGGGTAACTCACCTTATTTGGCAATGGGAATAAGAAAATGAACTAGTCTCAAGTTATAACACTTTGATTTAGAAGGATTTGGAAGGAAAGAAAATGAAGGAGAAGAAAATAGATGGAAAAATTAATTTTTCATTGTTTGGATGAAGAAAGAAAATGAATGAAAAATGTAAAAGTACATGTGGGGTTCATATTAAAATTTTCTCTCTAAAATTGAGAAGAAAACTTAGATTAGAGTGAAAAAATGGGTAAAATTACAAATTTGTTATTATAACATAAGTATATTATAATTTATAAAGAGTATTAATGTAATTTCATTTAGGTATGATTTTCTCTCCTCTTATTTTTCCTTCCATCCAAACAAAAGAAAATTTTCTTTCTACTTTCTTTCCTTTTATTTTCTCTTCATCCAAACAACACAAAAAAAATTAACTTTTCCTTCTATTTTCTTTCTTCTCATTTTCTTTTCACTCATTTTCTTTCCATCCATTTTTCATTTTACATCCAAATAAAGTGTAAGGATCAAATAACTGCCTATCAATAAAATATAGAAATGTTTAAAAGTAGATGTATATTGAAAAAAATTGTATCTTTATATGGCCATAGACTAATATGTGCTCTTCATGTATTGCAACTGCCAGTAATCTCGTTATACCATTAATTCTTAGTATTGCTCACCTTTTAGTTGTTATTTCTTTTGTGCATTAGAACTAACATCATTATTATGGTGTTGGTGAGTGCGAAAGTATGCTACTACAGTCTGAGCGGTGAGTTATAACCTGCATCTATCGAGATGAGAAGAAGAATGTACCTATCACCTTTGATACATGTAAATGTCTTGTTGTCCAGTTTTTTATAATTTTTGAAAAGGATCATTTGATTAGTTTTAAATTATTTAATGGCTTATAATAAAAGTAATATTTTTATAATTATTCCGTTTTGGACAGATGGGCCTTACTAGCTCATGATTCAATATGTTTGCTTCCAATAACAAAAATTAAAAATAAAAAACATCTATAACAAAATAAAAACTAAAAACTAAAATTACAAAAATTAAAAACATTGAAAACTAAAAACTTTAAAATCAATCCACGACCAACATGGATCGGATCCCAAACCTGCAACCACAATGTATTAAAGGCATATCCATGGGAATAAAAAATATCTAATGAAAATAATTTTTAAAACAATAGGAAAAATTAATAGTTTAAAAAAATTATTTCATTTTATATAATTGGTTTCAGCTAATTCATAGGTGAAGTATTTTTTTATTAGTCCCTTTAATTTATAGTTTATTATTTATTTATAGAAATAAAAAATAATCAATTACAATTATAAATGTGCAAAAAATTAATGCCATTATAAATTGTCAAAAAGATATAATTTCATTTGCTTTTGGTGAAAGATCCTGCACAGGACTTCACTAGTACAGGTTGAGAATAGGATTAAGGACTCGTCAGTCTTTCGTAATGATAGAATTGAATTTTTAGAGTAGTTGGAGTGATACATGTTGATGAATGAAAATTAAAATTTACAGATACCGATAAGTGTATCAAATCGTTCAAGTAATATTACGATGAGTGAATATTTTTTTCACAAAAATTAAAAGATTGAGCAAGCAAATATCAGATTAAATGTCTGATTAGATTAAAGAACCTGGATTGAAGAGGGCAAGATTGAGAGCTTTAGAACTTGAATACTTGAATGCTTACGGACAGAGAATTTGAACGTTGATTTAAGAGAAGACAATAATGGTGAGAGTTAAGGATTTTCGGAGATATTTATTCTTTTAGAGAAATCAAACCTTATTTACTTATATTGATGTTTGTAAAAATTCTTCACGACAAATCTTTAGTAACTGATTTCCAATTCCTTGATTCCTCAGTTTCTCAAGTATTAATTAGTTGTCAATTAATTAATCAAGAGATTACGCAAAAATTGATTTAGTTTTCTAATAAGATTTATAAGTAGTCCTTAGATCAAATTACATGTCACATATTCAAGTTAGTCCTATTTAGTTAAATCTTTAGAAGAAAAACACAATTTTCAAAGGATGTTCTAATCCAAATTATATGACTAACTAAATTCTTCAAGTATTTATTAGAAAAGAATATTAATAAATATTATAATAAAATTAACTTTTAAGATTAAGTTAAACCTATTTGATTTCTAATCTATTTTTTTAAATATTATTAAATCATCTTCACTACATACACAATTTCAAATCTAACAACAACAACAACAACAACAACAACAACAACAACAACAACAACAATAATAATAATAATGTTCAATAATAACAGCTTAATTAAGTTCTTTTTGAAAAAATAGCTCAAAACAATAAATATTTATATTAAAAGTAGCTTATAAATAAGTTATTTTGTATTTGGTTTTTTAGTTCTAAAAGTACTTATTTTAAAAGAATTATGATAAAAAAAAATTATTATAAGAGAATTCATTTTTTTAACTTTTCCATAAACACTTAATTAGCTTCTTAGAAAATTACAATTTGGTTTTGAAAATTACACTTTAATACTATATATTTTCATAAGTTAAAAAGTTAAAACAAGTTACTTATAAATCTATTCAAGCATGCCATAAGTATAATCAAAGTTATTCTTTCATTTTCACTTAAATCTCAACTTGATCACCAAATTATTAATTAATTTAAAAAATTATCTGAATCTCTACTTCATAATTAGACTAACTTAACATACACATTCATGTGTCTCACACACACACACGTGTGTGTGTTAACAATTTTTTTTTGTCAAATTTATAACTTAATTCCATATACATAATGTCAAATTGTCAACAAAAATCCGATAATGTCCTATTTAATAAAAAACATGTTTATATTAAAAAAATATTTGAATTTAAATTTTAAAATATTATTATTCATCTTGCTTGTTTTCAATGAAAAGAGTGCATATATGCTAGTGTCATCATCCACATATACAAAGTTAAGTTAATAATAATAAATATTGACATATAGTAAAAGTAAAATTGACAGAAGACTGTTATGTCTAATAGAAAAAAATGTTAGAGATTAATTTGTGTATTAATTTTTTGAGAGACTAAGTGCGTGTTTGAATTACAGTTTGCAAATAGAAGTTTGTATAAAATTGATTTTGATAAAAAGTAAGTTTGTGTTAACATGATTTATGTTTGACAATCTTTATATCAAAATGGCTTATAGTAAAATAAATATTGTTTGGATTATACTATTTAAAATTACTTTTAGATAAAAAATTACTAAAAGAGACATCAATTTAAATATTTTTTATATTATCTTATCATCTTAAATTAGATATTTAAATAGATCTTATTAATTAATTTTTTAATTAATAAGAGACATCAATTAATCACTTCTGCTTTCAGAGGGATAAAATATTGCTATACATAAAGACGAAACATTTAAAAGACTCAAATGCGCTTTTCTCTTTCCCAACGCGTTTCTCAAACACATCCTAAAATGTTCACTTTTAAAATCATTAAAAACTAATTTAGATAATTACTTCACTAAAAAATAAACTAAAAATTGATTTATCTACCATAATAAAATCTTAAAAATAAATCTATGTATTAATTTTGTTTGAAACTATTAAAATCTTTAGAACTGATTTGAATTAATTACTTAAAACGAATTAACTGCCATCACAACAAACGGTCTCTCTCTCATGGTTTGGGCTTTTTTGTCCGTTCTCAGACTGGGTAAAGAAAACCAAACCTAAAAACACACCACTCCTAAATCCATTAGATCAGCAATTTCAGAGGCTCACCCTTGCATTTCATGGTGGCTGAATCTCCACCATCTGCAGTTGCTGGCTCCTCCGCCTCAATGACTACAGAAAGTCGTTGTTGTCAGAGGTACAAGCTTCACTGTGACCCGGACCAATTCAGACCTGAGTTGTTCTCCATGTAATGAGAATGTGCCCTATCTTCCTCCTCAATTTGCTTAAGTTGATGAGCCACTGTCCTTTTCGGTGCTGCTGACCCTTACTCCGGTAGATCGATTGGGAATTTTTTTTTGTACATGGTAACTGGTAAGGACCAGATAAACCCGACTCAAACTCAAGGATCTAGTAACAAATAAACCATGAGACTAATCTTTCCATCACTTTTTTCACTTAACTCAATTAAAATAAAAAGCAGTACTTCAGTTCCTCTGCTACAACTCTAAGCTGCCTCTGCACTGGTCTCCATTAAAATAGAGGTGAACAGAAGTACTGAAAAAGTCGAACTCATGAACTTGAAAGCTCCAAGCTGTTACTGTGCTATTGGTTTTAAAGATTCCGCTACGTCCTCGGCCACGGTCCTCAGCTTGGGGATTTTTTTTTAATTTTGACATAAGCTTAGGCTTGGAAATTTTTTAAGTTGCATATTAGAATAACTTTTATCATAAAATTATAGGCTTAAATTATTACGAAATTGGTATATGAGAAATCCAAATACGATAAAAAAAAACTTTAAAAAAATTAAAAATTTTGCCATAACAAGATTGTATATTGACAAAGTAGCCCAACTTGGTTAAAATTAATAATTAAAAAAAAACCAATACAACTGTTTCAGGGTCATAAAGTGAACCACACTTTATCACTTTATGAAAATAAGGTAACACACGTCAACAATGTGCACTAGCCAGCAACGCAGAAAGTACAAGGTGTATCCTTCTCCTCATTTTGCCAAGTGTAGGCTATAACTCTCCCAGTCTGAGCGAGATGTTTGATTTAAAAGATTGCGTGATCATCTTGTGTTGACTTACTTTAACTTCAAATGTCACAAATGTCAAACTCTATAGGCTAAAAATATGATAAGGGTACCAGTTTTCTATATTAGCTATGATCTTTAAATTATCTTATGTACACATCCACTTTGTGAAGAAACAAAAATGTGAGAGTTAATACTTTTTCTTAATATTAATCAATAACTTATTTTCATATTTTTTAAATTTTTTATTTAAAATTTAATATTAAGAATATATAATATAGGTCAAATATCGAAAAAAAATTTTCATTAATCATATAACACTACTCATATTAAAAATATTGCCAATTATGATTAGAACTAATATTGTGAGTCAGACTTTATTTTCAACAAATTAGACCTATAATAAAGTATATTAGTCTAAATTTAGCCTATAATTATAAATTTTTTAATTAGTACTAAATTTGATTGTCAAATTTGACTTGGCCTAAAATTTGTCAATAAATTTAATTTTTTAATAAATAAATAAATAAGTAATGCCAATATACAATATTAAATTTAAATGTCAATACACAATATTAAATAAATAATGCACATATATAATTAAAAAGATAAATAACTTAATAAATAAAGATATTTAAATATTATACAAGATTCCAGCTCAAATCTTTACTATTGTATTTTTATTCGTATAAGTACTTATGGCAGATCATGCACCGTGAGTTTAAACTACTCAATTTGGAGTGCTGCTTAGCTGCAAAGTGTTATTGGCTTTTGCATTGATAATAAGAAAGTGATAAGTTTTAATGTAACTAGAGAAACAAATATTTATAATCATTATTAAACAAATAATGGTTCGGTTCACAGGAAGAAATCGCCCAGACAAAAATCGGGAGCGAACCGTTGAACCGGTCAGTTGACATGGAACCGGCCAGTTCGAAGAAAACAACGTCGTTTCTTTGGGTTCGGAAAAAAAAAAAAAGAAAAGAAGAAAACCCTTCAGCCCCTCCTGAATCAGAAAGCAGTAAAGCGCAAAAAGCCTCTTATAGGCTCAAATAACCCTAGCCTCCACCAACGCCGTAGCAGCTTCGTCGTGGTAGTCGTCGTCTTCGTCGAGCAGCTTCATCGTGGTAGCTATCGTCTTTGTCTCACCGCTGTCGTCTTCGTCTACCCTCTGCTCGCCGAAGGTTAGTGCTCAGTGCTCACTGCTCCCTTGTTCTTTTTTTTTTTAATTTTTTCATGCTCTATTCGAAAAGATCCCAGATTATTATTTTGTGATTTGTGTTTGTGTTTGTGCTGCTGGATTGTTGATTATTGAACAGTGTTTTGTGATTTTGTGTTTGTGTTGCTGGATTGCTGATTATTGAACGTTTTATTGATTTAATTATGTCTAGAGTCTAGACTGTAATTGTCTTCATGCTTTATTGTTTTTAATTATGGATGGTAGTCAATCAAAAAGTATTTGCTGATAATAATACATCTATGCATAATAATTTGGCCGATAATGATCCTAATACAACAAATCTACAGAAAGATTTTTCGAATTTTGATGATTGAATACATTTTATATTGAAAATTTTTTTTTATTATTTAACTTTTGAGTTTGTAATTTATATTTTAAGATAACAATAAAAGACTTTGGTAGATGACATTTTATGCAGTTATTTAAATTTTAAAAAAAATTTATAGTAGACTATAATTATGTTTTACAGATATTTATTTATAATTTATTTATTATTTTATTAAGAAATAATTTTTTTAGTTAAATTTCAATTGAAATAATAAATCAGAGAACTTGTGACTAAAATAATTTGATGACCGGTATGATTTTAAAAACCTTGATTCGCCTACATATTGGTACCTTTTTACATTTATATATATATATATATATATATATATATATATATATATGAAAAGTGAAAAAAATATATATATATATATATTTAATATACTATTGAAAAGTGAAAAATAATAATGGATAATGGATCATTTCAATTTTATTTAATTAGTCTTATAATGTGATCACTATATAAAACTTTTTTGATCAGACTCTATAAATTTAGAGTAAAATTCCAATCCGATTTCTAACTATTTTATAAACTTTCCTTCTGTTTTTCATCAATTAGAAAATGATATTATAACTTCTTATGATTGATTTTGTCAAATATTTTATCTCTTCTGTTAATATTTTCGTCTAAAGTTAACAGATTTTACCTACATATATTGCTAACTCAACATGTGTCAAGTAATCATTTAAAGCAACTATTTGAGATGTGCAAAACGACATCATTCTACTAACTCACCAGAAGACGATTTGTCCCTTTAAATAATTATTTGACAGGTATTGAATTAATGATACGTAAGATTCATTAGTTTTGGATGAAGACAATAACAGAGAGAATATAATATCTGGCGAAATTAATTGTGAGAAACCATAATATCATTTTTCAATCAATGAGGGGCGAAATGGAAGTTTGTGAAATGGTTAAGGGCTGAATTGGAGTTTTACTCATAAATTTAAGGAATTAAGATCTTCTAAAATAAAGCAGTTGATAAAATAATTAAGTGAGAAATTAATTATTTTTAAATTAAAACAATGGAGCACACATTTTATGAAATTTTTTTGTTTAGAAAGAAAGAGCTCAAAATTCAAATGGAGTAAAAAAAGACAAAGACAAGAGCCATAAAAGACAAAACAACTCCTATGTCATTTCCGGCACAGTCATTAACAACATGAGTTATTTACCCAGTCTGCAGCATATGAAAACGATTGATCCATACAATCTACGACCTCCTGTTGTCTTGCTTTGAAATATGACATCATTCTGTCGTAACCAAATAAATTTATATAACTGAGAAGAACTCATCTAACCAATATTTACGCCACTCTTTTCTCATTGACATAAATCTCTAACTCTCAAAATATTCTTTTAAAGTATCGAGAGCAGTTCACGTGTAGATTCATATACACCACACCTGCCAAAAATACTCGTAAATAAAGTCGTGTAGTGAAGGGACGGTTGGTTCTGATTCGGGCCGAACGGAGCAAAGGGTTGGTGAGGCTATTGGAGGAACGTTCTTCAGCGACGTGTCGACGTATGAAGGGAGAATAGAAGTACGGACAAAGACGCCAATTGAAGGGGAGCTGGGAGGTGTTGTACGTGCCTGGCTGATCAGAGCGGAGGGCTGGGGAGACTGGAGGTTTCTTCTTCTTCGACATGGTGATTGATGGAGGATGAAGAGCTCTGCGGCAAGGGAGGGAAGGGGGAGCAACTGGGGTGGGTTTCGGGCTCGTATTGTATCCGGGTCGGGTTGAATTTTTTCTGGACTTGGCCCATGTCCAAAAAAAAAAGGTTTAAAGAAATTTTCCTTAATATCTAAATTTGATTGGAAGTGGTTCAAAGAGTTCATATTTGTCACGTCCTAAAAAAAACGAGTTCATATTCGTATACCAAAAAAAAAAATTCATATTGAATTTCGTTCTCAAGTTCTCAAATTTGAGGCTTAGACTCAAATTGACCAATAAAATTATAATCGATTAAATTTGGACTCCAAAATTTATTATAATAATTCACATTAGCTCCTAAATTGATTTTTGTAAATAACGTATTGATTTTACATGTTAATTTGCTAAGATTTGAATTCTTTACCTAGATGTTAATTTGCTAAGATTTGAATTCTTTACCTAGATTTTATGTGAGTGAGATTTACTACACCTCCTATAAAAGCTTCATTAGCTCTCCAACATCTTGACAGCATTAGTCAAGCTATTGAAAAGCTCTAATAAATCTCCATTGCATGAAACTTGAGCGATGAATCACAACAAAATAATATATCAAATCAACACATTATTTACGAAAATTAACTCAATAGTTTAATGCGAATTACGATTACAAATTTCGGAGTTCAAGTCGAGTCTATTAGAATTTGAGGGTCAAATTAATTCCACCTCAAATTTCAGCTGCCAAATTGAGTATTAACTCGTGGTTTAGAATTACTACACCAATGTAACTATTTTTACTCCAAATTATTCTCTACATGATACATCCTACTCATAAATTTGTAACTATTGTGCATATTACATAAACAAAAAGGTTGTCATCCTCCTCAAATTCGCCATTTGACCAACTTAAATTCAGCAATACAAGAATTTTAGTGTCTTGGTTAACTATGGCGAACTAGATATATATTCTTCATGAATTTTTAGGGTCAACTTACTTGTAGTTAGTTGATAAGCTTTTACTTCAATTATCAACATTCGCACTACCATGGCCATCGCATCATCCTCCTCCTTTCCCCTATGGCAGCATGGAGTCACTGCTAGAATGTCTTCAATCCGTTCTGCAACGGTGTAAAGTTTGATATGTGGTGTGCTGGATCTCCGTCAACCATGCCCCCTCATCCACTCCCTGTAGTGGTTTTTCTTATCCCAAAAGGATTTAAATGTATTCTACCTCGGTTATTCAGCTAAAATAAGGATATGCCTCTATGCTCTTAAGAGTGTTTATGAAAGTACTTCAAATCACCCACCAAGATAATCCTTATGTCAGCGGCGGGATTCAAACTCAAACAAATACTCGTGAGATTTGGATCGTTTCTCAGCCACTCTTCCAATCATCTTTAGTACTTGCTATTGTGTTACAAGAAAAAAAAAAATTTACATTCACTGTATCCAATTGGTTACAAAAGGGGAAGTTCTTTCCTCAAAAGGATCGGACCGTAAAAAAAATCAGGTTCAGTTTTGGAAAACTACCCACCAGTGAAAACAACTGAAACACAATCTCTGGATCCAAGGAAACTAAGTAAAAGAGCTGCTGAATTTTCTGTTGGTGGATACTTCAATGATGATGTTTCACATGAAAATCATGTTGTGAACTGTTAGATGGATCGACATGTTTGACTGAACTATCTCGTGATTCACAATATGATCTTCATATGAAGACATCATTGAAGTATCCACCTTTTCTATATGTCTTTTCATCTGAGTAACTATTTACCTAAGTTGGAAGTTTGAAAATGTGGACTGCCGGTAGAGCAATATGTTTTCTTCATCTTCATCACGATCAACACCATCACCATCACCATCACCATCATAATCCCCAATAAACAGTTCTTCTGGTTCAATCATTGCTGCACCATCTGAATCGATTTGCTGCATCTCTGACTCTATTAACACCTCCATCCGAGCTCTTTCCTTGTCCCTTGGGTAGGTCCTGTAAAGGAACGAGTATATCAAACAGCAGAGAGCCATCGGAATTCCTATTGCCATGTAAAGCGACTTGGCCAATGATGCTGCATTCTCTCTATCTGTTAAAATCTCTTGAGATTCACTAGATCCTTTAGGGAGGGGCTTATATCCATAAACATGTTGAGACAAAATCCCCACTACAGGGGGTGCAAAAGATGATAGTATAGACTCCAAAGAACGGTCAAGTGCGTACACACTTGTTCGGGATCTCTCCGGAACTATCTCTGCGAAAATTGGACTGATGTCCATACAATTGCCACATTAAACTAAGCACAAACTACATTTACTATACTCAAAGAAGTCACAATTCAGTTATAGAAATAATAAGTGATACAAATTAGCACAATTAGCCCACATATAATTCTTTGCACAAAAAGGAAATTAGATAACCGAAGATGCAAAAAGCCAAAGTATCTATTGACAATTCAAAATCAGAATTGAAGAGCAACTTTGAAAATCCTAAAAGGATTTGGGATTGTAGAGAGCTAACTTGTACCATTTATAAGTCAATCAGATACAATATTTTATAATTAACATTGCTAGAAATTTTAGATGTAATGGAAGTTGCATATTCCAAAGTCGGGGCATGCCACCAATGAAAGGACAGTTGATATAGTAATTATGCAGCAGTACAGACTTTGTTAGTGAACAATCGTAATAAGTTTTATTAGTGAATAATTGTAATAAGTTAGGGTTAAATGGAATAGAGTAAGTTGCTCTAGTGAGGTTAACTAATGCGAGTTAAGCTTGCACTAGCTTCTATATAAACTAAACTTGATGATAGAATCATTTGAGAGTTATCACTCAATTCAGAATTCATATTGATTCTCTCAAACTATGCTTGCAATTTCTGCATTTCTTGCCATGTTTCTGCTTCATAAAACATAGTTTTATCAGGAAGAGGGACAGATAATTCTATAAGTTTATTGGATATACCTGATGATCCTTAATCGGGACAAATGGGCAAGAAAATACAGAGAAAATGTAAGTTGAAAGACTTACTTATTTGCAGCTGGAGCATTCCAAGATATGAAGAGCCCCATGATAATCAAAACCAAGCCATGAAGTATTGCTGTAGATGGATCAGCCGGTAATCCAAGCAAAAGGATTGCTGCTAAAGGAATTGCTGATGCAGAGCTTATCTGTGCTAGAATTATCCTCCCAGAATTGGGAAGGCGCATGGAAAGGATATCCCCCATCTTACCTCCAAACAAACCCCCAACTGAGCTAGCAATAACAAATAAAGCTATGAGGAAAGCAGTTTTCTCGTGGGAGAAGCCGGTAAGCTCTAACCACATTGGTGCAAATGACAAAGCTAACCATGGAAAGGAACCAGTGACACCCTGTGTAACAATAATCTGGAAAGACCGAATCTTAGAAACTGATTTGCCTTCTTCAACAAGATCTTTCACGTCTGACCAAAACGTTTTACTTGGAACTTGATTGCTCACATTTTCCACTTCCTTGGAGAAGTGTGGATCATTGGCAAATAGGTAGACTGCAGTCCCTACTACAATGCTTATCAATCCAACAATATGGAAGGAAATCCTCCAACCTGGGATACCAATGAACGTTATCGGAGCTATCATTACAGAGAAGAGTCCACCAATAAGGGAACCAAGATTGCCTGTTAGCTGAAGCCATCCAAAAGCCATTCCACGATTGCTATCATCTGTTGAATCGGCCACAAGGGACTGAATTGCAGGTGCTACTAATGCAAGGCCAATCCCATTCAACGCTCGCGATACAGCTATCTATAAGACAATGACTTCAAAGTTCAAAGTGAATACAATTAGCTACATATTTATTATAGGACAGAAATTACACTGACATTGTTTAGGAACTTTGCATATGTGCTTTTTGTCTATTTCAAAGCAAAAGAACAAAAATGCCAACACTCAACGAAGAGGTTTTGGGTAGTCTTGCCTTGGTATACTCCATCCTTCATGTGTCCCGTTTACACATTCTAAAGTTTCAAAATATTTATCCCATTGACAATATATACGAAGTATTAAATTCTTTTCCCCATTATACCCCTAATTGTGATATAGAAAAAGAGAAGAGCAGTGCTAATTGTGTTGATTGAAGTTTTTCCCCTATAATGATAGTTTTGTCAACTCACATAAACATCTAAGAATTTCTTATCATTATGTAACATGTACAAATGGATATGGATGATCCCACGAGGACAGAAACATGAGTAGAGTGAAGAAGAATGGAGAAATAACGGTGGATGCAATACCTTGTCAGAAGAGTCACCAACAAGTTTGGCAGTTGTCAATAATTTGGGATTTATGGTAATGAAAGCAATTCAAAGTTTCTATTGCAAGACATGGAACAGAAGGCATGTTAAAATAATCATAGTTTACTTGATACCACATTGAGAAAGTAAGGACGGAACAAACCATGATCGTATTTTGATTATTTACACTTGAGCGTCTGTGCGTGTCTATAGAGAATTAGAGATAACCAAGTAATGCCAACAGCAACTACAATTAACTAACAGAATTGCTACTTCTCTATAGTTTTAGCTAACTGACTAACTATCCTTCAAACTATAAATAACCATAATAGATTATGACGAAGTCTTGTTACACCAACCATCATCCATGCTAGCATAAAACATAATTTTCATGACAAATTGCAAAGCTTATTTGGAATCACAATTTAGAGATACCTCTCTCATAATTGTAGGTATACATACAGCGATATGGGAGGATCAAATTTGAAGATTCACAGTACATATTATATTTATTAGCAATGCTATTCAAAGCAAGGAAAATCTAATCCAGTTCACTGGGACGTTAAATAGACATTGAGTATCTCTACTAGTAACTGAGGAGATAAGAATTGGCATGGGTCCCAAATGATTATATAATCAATCGTAAAAATCCAGAATTGACTTGACATGGTCAATTGGATCTAGCGATTGCGGATCCATTCCCCAACTCTGTCACCAAACCATAGCTTACTACTTATGTTTGGATAGTGTTAGGTTTTGGATTTTTTTTTTTTCTGTTTTAAGAACTCTGCGTATGTTAAGAGAACTAGTCCCAAGCTCTTAAAAAAGAGGACTGTTTAGGCCATTGATCGCCAATATGAAATTTTCCAAATGTTCATGACATCGATCAAATAGAAGTTGGATTTTTTTTTTTTCTGTTTTAAGAACTCTGCCTATGTTAGAGAACTAGTCCCAAGCTCGTAAAAAAGAGGACTGTTTAGGCCATTGATCGCCAATATAGGCACACTTATTGTAAAATTCCAAGTCAACAATGCTATGTTATGTATTTATGTATAAAAACGTAATTTATATTGCAAAGTGTAATTTATACTAATGGTTAATTTTAGTGGCTAGTCCTAGCATGGATGAATCCCACTTTTATAAAGACTTATAAATCCTTATCTATCGGCAATTTAAGGCTCTAATAATCCGTTTCGTGAGCAAATAATTGAATCTAAAACCTCATCATGTGTCAATCTCTACTCTACTTTAAGAAGTCAAAGGTGAAAAACAACACAAATCCAAATAAACTGAACCAGAACTGATATGAAAGAAAAACAATGCATCCACGACACTATATACGCTTCTCCAAACTCCTTAAAAGAGAAAAGCGAGTACCTGAAGGAAAGTAGAGGAGAACGCAACAAGAAAGGTGGCAGCGGCCCAAAGAAAAGCGCCGAGAGCAATGACATGGGCGCGGTTGTGGTGGACGGCGAGGTAGGCAGCTAAGGGGTAGCAAGAGCTCTGCACAATGGATCGGAAAAGAGTGAGTGAGCCAAGGCCAGTTGGGTCAGTGTGAAGTGCTGCACCAACTTCCTTGTACACACCTGGTAGCAATGACTCATCTGCTCTCTCCATTATCCCTGCCAGGTTCACCAGAATAAGTGTAACAGTTTCTGCCTTCATTTTCATTTCTTCAATTTTCTGCTCTTTTCTTCGTTTGTGCTGGTTCTTGTACTAAATCGGTCACCTCCAACTCCAAGCGCCATTCACTAATCTTTGTATTTGCCAGATGTATTGATTTGAGAGGGTGGAATTGCCAGCAAGGCACGCCGTTTGTGTACGTGTAAGATATACGAACATGTACTTGAGAAACCTTCGCAATGATTATCATAATATTCGCTTGGCATCTACCTTTATTCTTTTCTTGCTTTTTCTATTGGATTTGGCTATGGTGGTGAAAGTATCAAGTGATTCTTAAAGGACATTTTAATTTGATTCCAGGCTATGGTAATAAAAGTATCAAGTGATCTTTAAAAAATACTTTAATTTGATTTCTAGTGTGTGGTTGTTGATCAATCGTATAGATTAGTATGTGTATTTATATTCTTATCCAAAGTTTATAATAATTATAAAGAAGCCTCAATCATTAATAAAAGTATTTTTATTTGCATGCAATTAAAGAAGGATTAAGTTTATGAGCTTTTCGTAACTTGGACCTTTAATGGACATGTGTATAAAGAACCAATATTTTAAACTAATATTGGATACTAATTAACAAAAATTGCAACGTTACTACTTACTTTTATAAAAAAAAAATTCATAAAGCAAATTGTAAACACGAGAAAAAAAGAACTCACAAGCAAAAGTGTCTACTATAATAATACTAATAATAATAATAACAATAATAATATTAATAATAATAATAATAATCCTTGATTATATACATTGTTTCATCAAAGCATTGATTTCACCCAAAACATATAACAATTCCTTGAATATAATTTTAAGAAGATTAATATATTATTTTTTTTTAATTTTGAAATGACTAAAATTAGATTGTGAATAATATATGTGTAGTTTAATTGTCTTTGATTACTATATTAATCTAACTGTGATATTATATAACAAAGGTATTTTGGTAATTAAGTTTAATTAAATTGGTCTAATGGCTTAGTTGCATTTAGTTTTGAAAAAAAGATAAGATAAGACTTTGAAAATAAGACACAAAAGACAAAGACACAAAATTAGTGTTGTTATATTTTATTTGGTGATAAACTAACATAATTTATAAGAGTCTAAATTATTATCATTTTTTAATTAATAAATTTGGAAAAAAAAATATAATAATAAAAAATATAATTATAAAAAATTAACAAGAACAATAAAAAAATAAAAAATAAATTATGTCTCTTGTTAGTGTTTCTGTGTCCTCCTATCAGAGTGAACACAAAATACACTAATGCAGTATCTCTCGACATAATATTTCTATTCATATCTCATCTATCAAATATGATTTTGTGTCTTTGTGTCCCTATTTTAGTATCATGTGCCTGTAGACAAACACAACCTTAAAAATTGATAAAAAAAATTAGTTGCTTAGACATTTAGATTTGATTATAAAAATAATTTGTTCACCTGATATTTTTTAGAAAATAAATTTAAATATTTTCATTTTTATATATATTAAAAATTTAAATACTGAACTATATTTACCTAATTAATAGAATGTTATAAATAATAATTAGATCAATTAAATAATAATACTACATTTTTATTATTTGTATTACTCAAGACATATATAGTTACTAAAATTTGTGTTTATTATTTGTATTACACATGACATATGTAGTTACTAAAATGTAGGGTTTACAATTTAGAATTTAAACGTTTATGGTTTATGTATTTAAGAAAGGTTTATACAAATATACATTTTTAGTTGATGAATGCGAACAATTTTTTTTATATTTTTATAACATAGAATAAATGTAAGAATAATAAATAATCAATATGAATCTAAAACATATTGGTGAATAAGATATATAATATAACCGTTTTAAAGAATTTACTTAGTATGTTATAATTTTATTATCATGAGAAAATAAATAAATTTTAGAATATTAGATATCAATGTTATTATAAATATTAAAATATTTTTATATTATAATTAGTATTTAATGTTTAAGATTTATTTATAGCTAATAGTTTAGAATTTATGGTTGAGTATTGCGTCTAGAGATTAGTGTTTAAGATTTTGTCTTAGAAATTTAGAGTTTGAGATTTAGGATCTAGAGTTTAAGATTGGTGGTGCAAGGGTTAGATTATTGGAAATGATAGTTTAGGGTTTAGAATTTAGAATTTGGAGTGTAGAATTTAGAATTTAAGGTGCAAGGGTTAGAGGAATCCAAATGATAGTTTAGGGTTTATGGTGCAAGGATTAGAATATTAAAAATGATAGTTTAGGGTTTAAGATTTAGGATTTAGGAATTAAGCATTAGAGTATTAAAAATAATAGTTTAAGTTTAGGGTTTAGGAATTATGGTGCAAGGGTTAGAGTATTAGAGATAATAGTTTAGGATTCAGGGTTTGGAGTGTAGGATTTAGGGTTTATGGTTTATGGTACAAGGGTTACAAGATTAGAAATGATAGTTTAGAGTTTAGAATTTAGGGTTTAGGGTGCAAGGGTGCAAGGGTTAGAGTATTAGAAATGATAGTTTAGGGTTTAGGGTTTAGACTTTAGAGTTTATGGTACAAGGGTTACAGGATTAAAAATTATAGTTTAGGGTTTAGATTTTAGAAATTTAGAATTTAGGAGTTAGGGTTTAGGGGTTAGGAATTAAAGTATTAGAAATGATTATTTGTGATTAGGGTTCAGGGTTTAGGGTGTAAGGATCCGAGTATTAAAAATAATAGTTTAGAGTTTAGGATTTAGGGTTTAGGTTATAGGATTTAGCATTTAGGTTTTAAGGTTTAGTGTTTAGGATTTAGAGTTTAGAGAAATTCTTTTTTATATTTTTGTAACATCAAGTTAATGCAAGAATAATAAATAATCAATATATATTTTTATACGAAATACTGAAATCTATTATTTAAAAATAATTATGCTACTAAAAAATTGTGTTTGAGAATTAAAAAAGAATTTTGAATTAAAAAAATACATAATAATCAAAATAGATAATTTAGCAAATTGGATAAGCCATGAAGAGATTTTTACTGGAGAAGATTATGCAGCAGCACTTTTTAATGGAGAAATCCATCGATCGTATTCAAAAAGTGATTAGACAGTTGGAAATAATATAAGTTTGATGTAATTGAAATTAAATATTTGTCTCCAAAATTATAATTTTTTGAAAATATTAATGTTGCCATTAAAAGTTAAAATGAAGATAAAATTATTTTAAAAAAATTAATTTTGATTTAATTCTATAACTATCAATATGATTTTATTTATACTAACATGTAATTATGTTTTTATATACAAATTGAGAAAAAATACTATTTTTAAATAACATAATAAAAATAAATTATTTCTATTTGTGTAATAGACCTTAACACCTAATACGAGATAAGATTCGAATCCAAGAACGCGATTAAGGTTTAGGCTCCAATACCTCAACAACAGTAACCTACCCGAGAAGTCAAGAGAGGCGAAGCGAATTAAATGGAAAACGCCAAAATATACCACAATAGCAGGGCAATTATACATGTGAAGGTTATCTCAGTTGCTCACGTAGAGACCGGTGACGCATACTATGTACTTCGAAAACTCCATGAAAGCTGCTGCGAACATCATGTCAAGGAAAAAATCTTAGATCCAAAAGTTATCAGACTTAGGAACTTTTGGCCCACCATTAGAAAAGCCTCTCTCCAGTTGGTAAAAAGTTGCAAGAAAGGCCAAGTACATGCCAAGTTATTGGAAGTAGCCACAGACCAGCTCGATGTAATAATGGCAGACTGTCCCTTCAAAACCTGGAGAATCGACCTTGTCAGACCGTTCTCCACCGCTCCCGGACAATTTCCATGTAACAGCCCGTACCACCCGCTAGCACGATATTGTCTGCTTTGGCACACAAAGCCTCACGGTTTTGCCTTTGATGATAGGGATGATAGCCCTCCACACTCACTGTTCAAAACGTGTCATGCTAGGAAGAGGTATCCACACCTTTATAAGGCATGCTTCGTTCCCTTCCCCAACCGATGTGGGACCTTACAATCCACCCCCTAAGGGAGCCCAGCGCCCTCGCTGACACATCAATCCGGGCTCCGACTCTGATACCATCTGTAACAGCTCAGACCACCCGCTAGCACGATATTGTTCGCTTTGACACACAAGACCTCACGGTTTTGCCTTTGACGATAGGGATGATAGCCGAAACTCCCCACACTCACTCATCAAAACACGTCATGCTAGAAAGAGGTATCCACACCCTTATAAGACATTTTTTCCCCTTCCCAACCGATGTGGGACCTTACATCCCATATCTTATAGCCACCATTGATTACTGCACCAAGTGGATCAAAGCAGAAGTGTCGGCCACGATTGATACAAGAATTTATACCGGTTTGAAATTTAACAAAATAATTTTGTTGTAAGCATAGCCTAAACCGATAGTCAATCCTCAAATCAAATTTAAATTGTTTTGGTTGTCACAAGTACAAACCCCAAAGAAAATTAACCGAAGTATTTAAGTCTCGGGATGTCTCACTGATAAACGAAATTCAGCATGCCGATTTAGAATTCAGAGATGAATATGATCGTGAGTATAGTCTAATCGACACTTAAATTTCGTACCAAACAATCCTACAATCTATATCCGAGAGTACTAGTCTCCCGAGTCGTCCTCCCTTGGAATTGCCAAAATGTGCATCTTATTGATTAGAAAGCTTTGTTAGGATTCTTTGAAAGTTTTAGCAAAGTAGTAGGAAACAAACAATCAATCATTAAAAGACTTGGCTTAGGGTTGGCATTAGAATTTCTATCCTTATAGTTCTTTCAATGATGACAACAATTAGGCCATGCCTCATTTAGTTATCCCCTAGGTATAGAGGAAAGTCAAATGAAAATAATCAACTTGAGTCACAAGTCCTAGCTTCACCTCATGGGAATCTAGCTTTAGTGCACTCCAAGTCAATTAGCAATCCCTAATTCCAAATCAACAATTGACACAACTATTCAACTTCTTCTAATGGTCCAACCCTATGCCAAGTGAGAAATTTCTACTCCATAACTAGTGTTGACATTTTATCAAACATTTGATGAGCAAGAAAGAAAGTCATAGTGAAATGAGAAGAAAAGTAGAATTGAAAGTATTGCAACACAAGGAACTAACAACAAGTATCAAGGAGCAACAATGAAGATCAAATTCTCAAGGTATTGATGAAATGAAATCCAAAACTACAAAGTTAAATTCTAGATCTAAGAGAATTGAGCAATTACAACCGCTACTTGAAATTGGAGAAGAAGATCTATGACATGAAGAAAGTAAAGTGAGAATTGCAATGGATCTCACCAAAGAGTGATTGAAAATTCAGAAATTGGGTGAAGAAGAACCCTAGTGAGAGCTTGAGCTCTCTCTCCTCCTCCAAGAGTGCAACTAACTATCCCTCAAAATATCTAAAATCTAGAAAAATGAACTAAGTGTCCTTAACCCTTGCTCCTCTGGTATTCTTAAGCTTTTCCCGCCAAGGCATTCCCCAAAAATGGGATCCCCCAACTCACTCCACGCCTAAGTCACGTGGCTTCTTAAAAAAATCACATTCGAACATCGGCGCGCACGCGCAAGGTACGCGCGCGCGCCACAGATGCATTTTGAAATGTACGCAGAGGCGTGACGTACGCGTGCGCGCCCAAGAAGATCATGGCTTAGCCGCTATGTAAGCCGACTCGTGGCTTGACTCTTGGCTTCGGCTTCTAGTTGTTCTATCCACGCGGACGCGTCAAGTGCGCGCACGCGCCCATGCTGAGATTTCCAAGGCTTAATTCTCTTGCTCCCTTCCTTTGCTCCCATCCTCCTTCTCTCTTCCGGTCCATCCCTGCCCTATATTCTGGAACCACTTAACACATGGGTCACGGCATCGAATGGCATCAAGAGAAGATTAGAAATGTATCTATTTTAGTGCAAAATAAGCATGTTTTCATCCATGGGGCAAAACTAGGAAAGGAATGCAAATTCTTGTATTTTCATATAGAAAGTGTGTGGAATCATTGATAAAACCCCTGAAATCAGCACAAGATAAACCCTCAAAATGGGTTTGTCAACCTCCCCACACTTAGATTCTAGCATGTCCTCATGCTTAGAGAAATGTAAAAGAAACACAGAGGACCGAGGGATCACAAAAGTATAGGACTCATGAAGTGCAACCTACTTATATGAATGCAACTATGACTAGTGCTATTTCCTACTTGGTTAGGAACAAATCAACCTTCCCATGACATATGCGAGCATATGGGACACAATGGTGGTCAAGGTATGGGACTTGCCAATTTCTAAGCATCAAATGCAGTATATGCAACCTTGCATGAGGAATGCTCGTGAGAATCGGGAATCAAGGAATTGAGCATCGAACCCTCACCGGAAGTGTTTACACTCTAACCGCTCGGTGTTTGGGGTTGATTCACTCAATTCTCCCCTAATCATGCTTTCCAAGATTTGTTTTTCTTCTAACAATCGACATATATTTCATGTATGCATACAAGTATCATGAGGTCTTTTCTTCGGTTGTAATGGGGTTAGGGTCAAGGTAGGTTGCATATTTGGTTAAGTGAGCTTGAGATTTGAATCTTTGATAAGCTTAGACTTCCCACCTAGCCTACGACATCCCATACAATTAAGTTCTAACCCAACTATCCATTTTTCACTTTTTCACATACTCATGTATTTCCTTTTCATTTCACAACACTTATGCATTGACTTTATTGAGCTACACTTTGCTTTGGGGCATTTCGTCCCCCCTTCTTTTTTCTTTCTTTTTTTTTCTTTTCTATTTTTTTCTTGTCTTTTGCATATTTATTTCTTTTCTTTTCTTCTCTTTCTTTTTGTATACAAGAACATCAATGCATAAGGTTTTACATTTGATCAATACATGAGTATGTACCCAATTCCCAATATTTTCAATAACAATACAAAATTACCCTTTTATTCACCCAATGTCCCAAGGTTCCCACACTTGAATGATACTCACACACTCTAGCCTAAGTTAATCAAAGATCCAAATAAGGACGTTTGTTGTTTTTTCGCTTTAAGGCTTGTAATGTGCTAACTAAGAACAAAGTGGGTTAATTGTAGGCTCAAATTTGGCTAACAATGGAAGATAAAAGGTAAGGCCATTTGGGTGAGTGAGCTAATGAAATGATGGCCTCAATCATATAAATGCATGAATACACAAATTAACGGACATAAAGAATCAAACAAATCAAGGATTACAATCATAGAAAGAGAATAATGCACACAAGAAGGAGAATAAGTGGTTATAAGATGTAACCACGCAATTAGGCTCAAAACTCACTAGCTTGTGTTCTCAACTCAAAATCCATGTTCCAAAATATAATTCTTCATGCAAATTTGGCATCAAAGTATTTTAAAATTGGCAATGCCACGGTTGCCCCAAAGTATTGGTTTTCTAAGGAAGAGTTTCATTGTTCCAACCAAGTAAACTTATCATGCGAATGGTGTCAACTAAAACCTAATCATGCAAACTGTCCTAATTACAAAGGAGTTCAAGGAACAAGAATTTATTCATATGTTACCTACGGAGATCGGTCGGCCGACCTCCCCACACTTAAAACTTAGCACGGTCCTCCGTGCTATAGGTTAAGCGTGATGAGCGGATAATTTGTACGCTTTTTGGCATTGTTTTTAGTATGTTTTTAGTATGATCTAGTTAATTTTTAGTATATTTTTATTAGCTTTTAGTTAAAATTCACTTTTCTGGACTTTACTATGAGTTTGTGTGTTTTTCTGTGATTTCAGGTATTTTCTGGCTGAAATTGAGGGACCTGAGCAAAAATCTGATTCAGAGACTAAAAAGGACTGCAGATGCTGTTGGATTCTGACCTCCCTGCACTCTAAGTGGATTTTCTGGAGCTACAAAAGCCCAATTGGCGCGCTCTCAACGGCGTTGGAAAGTAGACATCCTGGGCTTTCCAGCAATATATGATAGTCTATAATTTGCTCAAGATTTGATGGCCCAAACCGGCGTTCAAAGTCACCATTAGAATTCCCAGCGTTAAACGCCGGAACTGGCACAAGGATGGGAGTTAAACGCCCAAACTGGCACCAAAGCTGGCGTTTAACTCCAAGAAGAGTCTCTACACGAAAATGCTTCAATGCTCAGCCCAAGCACACACCAAGTGGGCCCGGAAGTGGATTTTTATGTCATTTACTCATCTTTGTAAACCCTAGGCTACTAGTTCTCTATAAGTAGGACCTTTTACTATTGTATTTTCATCTTCTGATCTTTGGAATCTTTTGATCTTTAGATCTTTTGATCATTGGGAGGCTGGCCTCACGGCCATGCCTAGACCTTGTTCTTATGTATTTTCAACGGTGAAGTTTCTACACACCATAGATTAAGGTGTGGAGCTCTGCTGTACCTCGAGTATTAATGCAATTACTATTGTTCTTCTATTCAATTCCGCTTGTTCTTGTTCTAAGATATCACTTGTTCTTCAACTTGATGAATGTGATGATCCGTGACACTCATCATCATTCTCACCCATGAACGTGTGCCTGACAACCACCTCCGTTCTACCTTAGATTGGATGGATATCTCTTGGATTCTTTAACCGGAATCTTCGTGGTATAAGCTAGAACTGATGGCGGCATTCAAGAGAATCTGGAAGGTCTAAACCTTGTCTGTGGTATTCTGAGTAGGATTCAATGATTGAATGACTGTGACGAGCTTCAAACTCCTGAGGGCTGCGCGTTAGTGACAGACGCAAAAGAATCACTGGATTCTATTCCGACCTGATTGAGAACCGACAGATGGATAGCCGTGCCGTGACAGGGTGCGTTGAACATTTCCACTGAGAGGATGGGAGGTAGCCACTGACAACGGTGAAACCCTTGCATAAAGCTTGCCATGGAAAGGAGTAAGAAGGATTGGATGAAGACAGTAGGAAAGCAGAGAGACGGAAGGGACCAAGCATCTTCATACGCTTATCTGAAATTCCTACCAATGAATTACATAAGTATCTCTATCTTTATCTTTATGTTTTATTCATCATTCATAACCATTTGAGTTTGCCTGACTAAGATTTACAAGGTGACCATAGCTTGCTTCATACCAACAATCTCTGTGGGATCGACCCTTACTCGCGTAAGGTTTATTACTTGGACGACCCAGTACACTTGCTGGTTAGTTGTGCGAAGTTGTAGTGATCACAATTTCGTCCACCAAAGCGCAATGGGTGGTCGAGTCCCGAGTGTCCCTCATCTCCAATGTCATCGGTATCTCCGCTTGAAGTCGCGGTGGATGTGGAGATATCGGGCTCCTCCATAGGTGGTGTGACTACGCTTAGAAGTCTCTTCACATGAGCATATCGGCGTTGGTTGCGCCTCTCATAACGGTCCAATTTCTTGTGAAGGTCTTCAAGGCGTTGGGTGGTTGATTTTCGTGGTGTAGATGATGTGGTAGTGTTG
This sequence comes from Arachis hypogaea, assembly GCF_003086295.3. Taxonomy (NCBI): domain Eukaryota; kingdom Viridiplantae; phylum Streptophyta; class Magnoliopsida; order Fabales; family Fabaceae; genus Arachis; species Arachis hypogaea. Next base: position 58,229,390 of record NC_092042.1, on the reverse strand, counting down.
CGAGTCGGTGTGGGTAGGCCAATGTCCTTGGTGAATTCCGGAGGCTTGAGGCATCTCTTGGTCGGAATAACATCACCGTCGACCGGAATCGAGGTTCTCCTATCTTTAGCCTCTCGGTTGACGCCGGCCTTTGCAACTAATTCGGTCACCATAACGGGGAATGGTAGATTTCCCTTGGCATGAATACGCCCCATGGATTGCCGAATGGCATGTGAAATGTCGACCGGTTTCTCGGTTAAGATGTACCATATCAATAAGGCAAGCTCGGCGGTAATGGATGACCCATGGGTGCTTGGGAGCACGTAGTGAGCTAGAATTTGGGCCCATGCCGTGGCTTCTTGAGTGAGGTGGCGGACGTCTAAACCCTTTGGTCTTTGCTTTATGGTTCCCCGAATCCAATATGCGTCGGGTAAAGCAATTACGCGGAGGATCGCGCCCCAATCGAAGGCACGGTCATCGCATGTAGCCAAGACTTCTTGGTAGGCATCATATCCATCCGCCGATGGCCCAATCCCAAGGACTTCTCGGATGGTTTCCACTGTGACTGACACTTGCTTCCGGTGCACGAATATTGATGTGAGAAGGGGTGAGTGGTAGTTGGAGTAGAATTCCACCACCCATGAGAGATTGGCCTCCTTTGGTTGCCTCAAGAGGAACCGGCATTGCCTCCGGTCAATGTGTGGCATCACAATCGGATTGAGGTGAGCCGGTAGGACTAGGAGGGGTTTCGGGTGATAATTCCTTTCAATGATTCTTGAGTAAAAAAGTTCGCAGTAGCGGTTGGGGAACTTGTTTGAATCTTTTGGAGGGTTGTCCTTCTCTAGAACATCAACGGGGCCCTTAGTCTTCTTTAAGAGCGGCTTGGCCGTTGGTTCTTGGTGCGCTTTAGTGGAAGCTGGCTTCTTCGGAGCCTTCCATTTGTTCTTTTTGATTACCATCCTGTGATAGCAAAGAAAGGGGATAACATCAAACCCAAAGAAGCGTAAGTAAATGTGATGATGCAATGAAAAGTCATGCCATAAACTGTGGGTATCATTTTTACATGACAGCTGCAACATGGAACTAAGATAACATGCGAAGAGCAAGGCAATTCATTTGCATGTGGTACAAGGGTAGGTCAAGCATGCAAGTAAGAAGCATGAGAGGCATACACCCTTAAAGACCACAAGTGGAGAGCAAGTTACGAAAAGATGAGTTAATGGATTGGGGAATGTGGGGATGCACGCAAAAGTGATTAGTTGAGAGGCAATTTAGTCAAAATGGACATCAAAACTCAAGTATGCCTTTCGTCGAACACTTGGCGTGCATCCTTTTTGTAGTATGTGATTAGAAGAAGGTGAAAGCAATGTAACATTCCACAATCCATTATTAATGACTACAGTGCACAATGGGTGTAAGAAAATCAAGCAACACATCTCATCTACCAATGCAAGAGAAGTTAAGACCCAAATGCCTATGAAGAGTTAAATTGAGAAAGAGAAAAGAAAAGGAAAACAAAAACACTCTAAAGGAATAACTAAAAGGAGGGAGGAGGGAAGGAAAGAGGCTACCTAAAAGAAAGTGAAACCAAATGATTAAGAATCAAAAGAGATAGGTGGAATGAGAGGGTACCTTAGGATAGTACCTTGAAAGATGGAAGAGGATATGGAAGAAGAAGTTGTAGAGTGGGGTGATGTGGGGCCACCGGAGGTAGGTGGTGGGAAGTGGTTGACTGGAAGAAAAGATGGTAGTAAGTGGATGGGTAGTAGAGAGAATGAGAAGAAGAGGGCAAGAAGAAGAAAAATGAAGGGGGCAAGTAGGCTCCCTTCTTAAGTTGGCGTCGATCACCCGCGCGTGCGCGCACGGTGCGCGCTCGCGCGAGGGAGCGAGGTGGAGTGAAGGCGCGCGAGCGTACGCTGCGTGCACGCGCCCATGCGCCTGGGCTGGTAGCTCAATGGTGGCATAGAGGAGGCATAACTCTCTGGACGAGGTACCAGAAGTTGGCCACAGGGTTGATGGCGCGCACGCGCACTGTGCACGCACGCGTCAACGGGGGTATGTCCCAGGCATGATATCGGCCTGGGGTGGGCCTAACTCTCTGTGGAGTGGCCTAGAGGAAAGTGCAGAACAAGGGACGCGAGCGCGGCTAAGGCGCGCGCGCGCACCTTGTGTTGGTAGTGTATGGACGCGTGCGCGCCAGGTGCGCGCACGCGGCAGAGGTTCTGGGCTGGTGGCTTAGTGCGGGCCCGAGAGTGGCTTAACTCTCTGGGATATGTACCAGGGGTGCAACAAAGTGATCGACGCGGGTGCGCACAGTACGCTAGCGCGTCGATCTGCAGATTTCGCCCAAGCGCGCGTACGCGCCATGTGCGCGCACGCGCGAGTTGCCTATGCTTCAGGCATGGTGCTGGCTTGGTGTGGGCATAACTCTCGGGTAAATATATGGAGGGGTGTTTTCCGCAACCCACGCGTCCGCGCACGGTGCACGTTCACGTGGGTTGTCGCCAAATGCCTCAAGGGCGCGCATGCGCCAGGTGCGCGCACGCACAGAAGGGTGCTTTTTTCAAAATTTTTGCATGATTTTGCACTACTTATGACATTCCAACCCCCCCCCCCAAACAGCCACTTCAGTACTATAGCAGGGCATTTTAACTTGATAAACTACCAATGAACTCAACAAATGAAGCAGAATTAGAATTGAAATCTAGCTATCAAACATGAAGTCAAGTGTTAAGCTAGTGTCAATTAAAGAATGATGCAATGGCTATGTACAAAGGAGGATCTTACCATGGTGGGGTGTCTCCCACCTAGCACTTTTGTTTACCGTCCTTAAGTTGGACTTTCAATAGCTCAAAGTTCTTGTTCAAGAGGTGCATCCCTCAAGAGGAACACTTCAAATTCCTTGGAGTTCTTTCTTTGCTCTCCATGATACAATTTGACGGTGCCCGTTTACTTTGAAAATGTCCGGACTTGATGGGTGGCGCAGGTGGTAGACCCCATAGGGTTCCACTTTCTCCACTTGGTAGGGTCCATCCCATCTTGATCTAAGCTTTCCGGGTAGTAATCTCAACCTTGAGTTGTAGAGAAGGACTAGTTCACCGGGTCGGAATTCTCTTCTCCTAATGTTCTTGTCATGGATGGCTTTCAACTTTTCCTTGTAGAGTCTAGAGTTGTCATAGGCTTCTAATCTCAAACATTCCAATTCCACTAATTGAAGCTTTCTCTCTACTCCGGCCCCACCCAAGCTCATATTACATTCCTTTACGGCCCAATAAGCTTTGTGTTCAATCTCTACCGGTAAGTGGCATGCTTTACCATATACAAGCCGAAAGGGGCTCATGCCAATAGGTGTCTTGTAAGCCGTTCGATAGGCCCACAGTGCATCGGAGAGTTTAGTGCTCTAATCCTTCCTATTCGGCTTCACAATCCTTTCTAACACATGCTTGATTTCCCGGTTAGAAACTTCAGCTTGGCCGTTTGTCTGAGGGTGGTAAGCTGTGGCGACTTTGTGTATGATGCCATATCTTCTCATGAGGCCTTCCATTTTTTTGTTGCAAAAGTGGGATCCTTGGTCACTTATGATTGCTCTTGGGGAGCCAAAGCGACAAATGATATTGTTCCTCACAAAAGAATAAACAACATGAGCGTCATCCGTTCGGGTGGGGATTGTCTCCACCCATTTTGACACATAATCGACGGCTAACAAGATGTAGAGAAAGCCATTGGAATTTGGAAATGGTCCCATGAAGTCGATTCCCCATACGTCAAAGATTTCACAAAAAAGCATATTTTGTTGGGGAATTTCGTCCTTCTTGGAAATATTTCCAAATCGAATGCATTGGGGACAAGAGTTGCAATAGAGGGAAGCATCTTTGAGAAGAGTTGGCCACCAAAATCCGCAATCAAGGACCTTTCTTGCCGTTCTTTGGGGGCCGTAGTGGCCACCTCCTTCGGAAGCATGGCAAGCGTCCAAGATTGCTTGGAATTCGGTTTGAGGTATGCACCGTCGCACTATTTGGTCCGCTCCATACCTCCACAAATAGGGATCATCCCAAATATAGTATTTGGATTCGCTTTTCAGCTTATCCTTTTTGTGTTTGTTGAGATTGGAAGGGAAAGTGCGTGAAACCAAGTAGTTTGCTATTGGGGCATACCAAGGAACTACTTCCGAGATTGCGTGCAAGGCATCTAAAGGAAAGGAGTCATTGATAGGGGTGGTGTCGCCTTTTGTGTGTTCGAGGCGACTTAATTGGTCCGCCACTAGGTTTTGGGAACCACTCCTATCCTTGATCTCCAAGTCAAATTCTTGTAACAAAAGCACCCAACGAATTAATCTCGGTTTCGATTCCTTTTTTGCTAACAAGTACTTTAGTGCCGCGTGATCCGAGTACACTACAACCTTGGAACCAAGAAGATAGGCTCGGAACTTGTCCAAAGCAAAAACAATAGCTAGGAGTTCCTTTTCGGTAGTAGTGTAGTTGGATTGGGCTCCGTCTAGTGTTTTGGAAGCATAAGCTATGACATAGGGAATCTTACCCTCGTGTTGTGCCAACGCGGCTCCTATTGCGTAATTCGAAGCATCACACATGATTTCAAACGGTTGAGTCTAATTTGGTCCTCGCACAATAGGAGCTTGTGTCAATGCTAATTTAAGTTTGTCATATGCTTCCATACATTCTTTGCTTAGCTCAAATTCCGTGTCCTTTTGTAGCAGTCGAGAAAGAGGTAAGGCCACCTTGCTAAAGTCTTTGATGAATCTCCGGTAGAATCCTGCATGTCCAAGAAAAGAGCGGACTTCCCTCTCGGAGGAGGGGTAAGGTAAACTAGATATGACATTTATTTTTGCCGGATCTACGGAGATGCCTTCTTTTGAGACTATGTGTCCCAAAACAATGCCTTGTTTGACCATGAAATGACATTTTTCAAAATTTAGGACAAGGTTTGTTTTGGTGCATCTCTCTAAGACTTTTTCAAGGTTACCTAAACAATGCTCAAATGAATCACCATACACACTAAAGTCGTCCATGAAAACTTCCATAGATTGCTCTAGAAAGTCCGCGAATAAGCTCATCATGCATCTTTGAAATGTTGCCGGTGCATTGCATAGGCCAAACGGCATACGCTTGTAAGCATACGTTCCAAAGGGGCAAGTAAATGTGGTTTTTTCTTGGTCCTCTAGAGCAATGTGAATTTGGAAGTAACCGGAGTAACCATCAAGAAAACAATAATATGATTTACCGGCTAATCGATCGAGCATTTGATCAATGAATGGTAGTGGAAAGTGATCTTTTCTTGTGGCCGCATTCAACCTTCGGTAGTCTATGCATACTCTCCAAGAATTTTGCACTCTTGTTGCTATAAGCTCACCACTTTCGTTTTTGATTGTTGTCACCCCGGACTTCTTTGGCACTACTTGGACCGGGCTTACCCATTCGCTATCTGAGATAGGATAGATGATGTCCGCTTCAAGTAGCTTGGTGACTTCTTTTTTCACAACCTCAAGAATGGTTGGATTAAGTCTCCTTTGAGGTTGTCGGACCGGTCTTGCTCCTTCTTCAAGGAATATGCGGTGCTCGCATACTTGGGGGCTTATTCCCACTAGGTCCGCCAAACTCCACCCAATTGCCTTTTTGTTTTTCCTCAATACATCTAACAATTTTTCTTCTTGTGGAGGAGTTAACTCTTTTGCAATTATCACGGGGAGCTTTTGGGCTTCATCAAGATATGAGTACCTTAAGTGGGGTGGTAGTGGCTTCAATTCCATCTTCTTGTCATTCTTTGAAGTTTGAGTTTCCGAAAGGTTTGTATGGTGTGTGATGTTTATTTCGCTTGAATCTTCATTTGCTTCTTCAACCATGTACTCCTCATATAACTTTGCAAGGTGCACTTCGGCAACCATGTTATCAATTGGGTCACACCGGAATAGAGAGTGATTCTCCGGTGGATGCTTCATTGCTTCTTCTAGGCTAAAGCTTACAATTCTCCCATCTATTTCAAATGAGTAGGTCCCCGAGTAGGCATCTAGCTTAAATCTAGAAGTTCTCAAAAATGGTCTTCCAAGTAGGATAGATGATGCTCTCTCGGTTTCGCTTGATGGCATTTCAAGGACATAGAAGTCAATCGGAAACACCAACCTTTTTATATTCACCAATACATCTTCCGCAACACCCGTCACGGTTATTATGCTTTTATCCGCTAGGACAAATCTTGCCGTTGACCTTTTTAGTGGTGGCAACTTCAATACCCGGTAGACGGAAAGCGGCATGATGCTAACACATGCTCCGAGGTCACACATACAATCTATAAATTGAACTCCATTAACGGTGCAAGTGACCATACAAGGGCCCGGATCATCACACTTCTTGGGCAATGCTCCCATTAAAGCAGAAATAGAACTCCCCAATGGGATGGTTTCCAATTCAAGAATTCTATCCTTGTTTATGCATAGATCTTTGAGGAATTTTGCATATCTAGGAACTTGATGGATAGCATCAAAGAGGGGGATGGTTACCTCAACTTTCTTGAACATTTCTACCATTTTTGGGTCGAGTTCTATGCGCTTTCTAGCTTTCTTTGCAAGTGTTGGAAATGGAAGTGGTTGAGCAATTTCTTCTTCTTCTAAGGTTCTCTTGGCCTTGGTTGTCTCCCTTGTTGGTTGAGCTTCATCCTCAACTATGACTTGTGGTGTCTCCTCTTCCACTACCTCTTCTATATCTATTCTCTTCTCCTCTTGGGTGGTTGTGATAGGATTTGAGTCCTTTGCTTCCTTCTCTTTTAATTGTGTTCCGGATCTAAGGGTGATGGCATTAATGCCCCCTTTTGGATTTGGTTGGGGTTGAGAGAGAATAACACTTTGGATTGGGGGTTGAGGAGTGGGGTTTGATGGTGTATCCATGCGTGCAAGAAGAGCTTGTAGTGTAGAAGTGAGGCCGGTAAGACCGAAAGCAAGTGTGTTTTGTAGTTCCTTTTGGCCTTGGATAATGGTCCGGAGTGTTTCGTCTTGGTTGGAGGGGGTGGTTGCATATGTGAGTTGAGGAGTTTGTGATTGGTTGGGTGGTGGTCTTTGATGTGGTGGTTGGTATGTTTGGTAGTTTCTTTGTGGGTTTTGTTGGTTGTATGGTTGATTTTGTGAGTTGTATGGTCGGTTTTGTGAGAAGTTTTGTGAGTTGTTGCTCCATCTTTGACCTCCTCCATTGTTGTTGTTGTCCCTATTCCCTTGTTGATGATTGTCCCTCCAATTTTGATTATGGTATCCACTCCCTTGGTTGTAGCCTCCTCCTTGATAAGGGTGCCCTTGGTTAGGATTACCGCCTTGGTAGTACCCTTGATTGGGGCGGTCATAGAAATTATGGGTAGCCGCCAAGGTGTTATCTTCTTGAAGGTTTGGGCACTCATCCGTGTAGTGGGAGTAGCAAGAACAAATGCCACATACTTTTTGAGGCACCAATTGTTGGTTGTGTTGTTGAGGTGGTGGAGGGTGTTGTTGGTATGATTGAGGTTGTTGTGGTTGTTGTTGGTTCAGTTGGAGTTGCCTCAAGATGGATGTCATCTCGCTCAAGGATTGAGTTAGAGTGGTGGTTTCACTACTTGTTGATACCTCATTCACGGTCCTAGGGCGGTTGACTCTTCGTCTCATATGTTGATTGGATTCGGCTAGGTCAATGATAAGTTGCCATGCCTCCTCCGCTGTTTTATATTTGGACAAAGAACCATTGCTAGAGGTGTCCAAGAGAGTTCTATCTTGCTCTCGCATCCTTGATATATGTATCCAAGCAATACTTGAGTGTCAAGCATGTGATTAGGGCATGCGTCTAGTAGCTTGCGAAACCATTCCCAATACTCGTAGAGTGGTTCCGTCTCACCTTGCACAATACAAGACATTTCCTTCCTTAGCCTATCCATTTTCTCCAGGGGTAAGAATTTGTCCAAGAATCCTCTTCTAAGTAAGTCCCAATCGGAGGTGACTTCACTAGATAGAGTGTAGAACCATTCTTTTGCCTTGTCCTCAAGAGAGAAAGGGAACGCAAACAACCATATAGCAACCTCATCGGACCCTTCCCGTCTAGTAGTTGAGCATATGCGATGGAAGTCCTTGAGATGTCGAATAGGGTCTTGTGCGGGAAGCCCGTGAAACTTGGGTAGGAGGTTGATCAAAGCGGTCTTCAATTCAAAGTTTGCATTCAAGTTGGGGTGAGTTACATGAAGGGTTTAAAGGACATAATCCGGTGCACCCGCTTCCTTGATGGTAACTCTCCTCGGAGCATCCATGGTATTAGTACCTAAAACAAAAGAAGAATTGTTAGAGAAATTGATGGAAGTATGACTAATGCCTTCTTTGAGTGACGGTTCAATGTTCACTTTTAGTAAGGTGGTTGAGGTGGTGAAAACCTCTTCACCTTTCCCAAACTTTAGCCGCCTCCGAGCTTGTCTAATATGAAACAAAGTTCGTTCTATTTCCGGATCAAAAGGGACTAAGCTCGGATTTGGTTGTGAACGCGTCATGCAATGAAGGGGAAGTGAGATTCATGATAACGATGAGGGGTTAGTCACTTGAACAAATTACAATGAAATGCAACTATGTACATATATACACATTCAATCCAAACAATAACATGGCACACTAAGCAAATTCCCCGGCAACGGCGCCATTTTGATAAACGAAATTCAGCATGCCGATTTAGAATTCAGAGATGAATATGATCGTGAGTATAGTCTAATCGACACTTAAATTTCGTACCAAACAATCCTACAATCTATATCCGAGAGTACTAGTCTCCCGAGTCGTCCTCCCTTGGAATTGCCAAAATGTGCATCTTATTGATTAGAAAGCTTTGTTAGGATTCTTTGAAAGTTTTAGCAAAGTAGTAGGAAACAAACAATCAATCATTAAAAGACTTGGCTTAGGGTTGGCATTAGAATTTCTATCCTTATAGTTCTTTCAATGATGACAACAATTAGGCCATGCCTCATTTAGTTATCCCCTAGGTATAGAGGAAAGTCAAATGAAAATAATCAACTTGAGTCACAAGTCCTAGCTTCACCTCATGGGAATCTAGCTTTAGTGCACTCCAAGTCAATTAGCAATCCCTAATTCCAAATCAACAATTGACACAACTATTCAACTTCTTCTAATGGTCCAACCCTATGCCAAGTGAGAAATTTCTACTCCATAACTAGTGTTGACATTTTATCAAATATTTGATGAGCAAGAAAGAAAGTCATAGTGAAATGAGAAGAAAAGTAGAATTGAAAGTATTGCAACACAAGGAACTAACAACAAGTATCAAGGAGCAACAATGAAGATCAAATTCTCAAGGTATTGATGAAATGAAATCCAAAACTACAAGGTTAAATTCTAGATCTAAGAGAATTGAGCAATTACAACCGCTACTTGAAATTGGAGAAGAAGATCTATGACATGAAGAAAGTAAAGTGAGAATTGCAATGGATCTCACCAAAGAGTGATTGAAAATTCAGAAATTGGGTGAAGAAGAACCCTAGTGAGAGCTTGAGATCTCTCTCTCCTCCTCCAAGAGTGTAACTAACTATCCCTCAAAATATCTAAAATCTAGAAAAATGAACTAAGTGTCCTTAACCCTTGCTCCTCTGGTCTTCTTAAGCTTTTCCCGCCAAGGCATTCCCCAAAAATGGGATCCCCCAACTCACTCCACGCCTAAGTCACGTGGCTTCTTAAAAAAATCACATTCGAACATCGGCGCGCACGCGCAAGGTACGCGCGCGCGCCACAGATGCATTTTGAAATGTACGCAGAGGCGTGACGTACGCGTGCGTGCTCAAGAAGATCATGGCTTAGCGGCTATGCAAGCTGACTCGTGGCTTGATGATGAGCGGATAATTTGTACGCTTTTTGGCATTGTTTTTAGTATGTTTTTAGTATGATCTAGTTAGTTTTTAGTATATTTTTATTAGTTTTTAGTTAAAATTCACTTTTCTGGACTTTACTATGAGTTTGTGTGTTTTTCTGTGATTTCAGGTATTTTCTGGCTGAAATTGAGGGACCTGAGCAAAAATCTGATTCAGAGACTAAAAAGGACTGCAGATGCTGTTGGATTCTGACCTCCCTGCACTCGAAGTGGATTTTCTGGAGCTACCAAAGCCCAATTGGCGCGATCTCAACGGCGTTGGAAAGTAGACATCCTGGGCTTTCCAGCAATATATGATAGTCCATACTTTGCCCAAGATTTGATGGCCCAAACCGGCATTCAAAGTCACCATCAGAATTCCCAGCGTTAAACGCCGGAACTGGCACAAGGATGGGAGTTAAACGCCCAAACTGGCATAAAAGCTGGCGTTTAACTCCAAGAAGAGTCTCTACACAAAACTGCTTCAATGCTCAGCCCAAGCACACACCAAGTGGGCCCGGAAGTGGATTTTTATGTTATTTACTCATCTCTGTACACCCTAGGCTACTAGTTTTCTATAAGTAGGACATTATATTATTGTATTTTCATCTTGGTTCTTCTGGTTCCCTCTTTGGGGCCGAAACCAATGATCACTCTTGTTCTTATGTATTTTCAACGGTGGAGTTTCTACACACCATAGATTAAGGTGTGGAGCTCTGCTGTACCTCGAGTATTAATGCAATTACTATTGTTCTTCTATTCAATTCCGCTTGTTCTTGTTCTAAGATATCACTTGTTCTTTAACTTGATGAATGTGATGATCCGTGACACTCATCATCATTCTCACCTATGAACGTGTGACTGACAACCACCTCCGTTCTACCTTCGATTGGGTGAATATCTCTTGGATTCCTGATACACGATGCATGGTTGATCGCCTGACAACCGAGTGCTCGCCTGACAACTGAGCCAGCCATTCCGTGAGATCAGAGTCTTCGTGGTATAGGCTAGAACTGATGGTGGCATTCAAGAGAATCCGGAAGGTCTAACCTTGTCTGTGGTATTCTGAGTAGGATTCAATGACTGAATGACTGTGACGTGCTTCAAACTCCTGAGGGCGGGGCGTTAGTGACAGACGCAAAAGAATCACTGGATTCTATTCCGGCCTGATCGAGAACCGACAGATGGATAGCCGTGCCGTGACAGGGTGCGTTGAACATTTCCACTGAGAGGATGGGAGGTAGCCACTGACAACGGTGAAACCCTTGCTTAAGCTTGCCATGGAAAGGAGTAGGAAGGATTGGATGAAGACAGTAGGAAAGCAGAGAGACGGAAGGGACAAGCATCTTCATACGCTTATCTGAAATTCCTACCAATGAATTACATAAGTATCTCTATCTTTATCTTTATGTTTTATTCGTTTATCACCATACCCATTTGAGTTTGCCTGACTGAGATTTACAAGGTGACCATAGCTTGCTTCATACCAACAATCTCTGTGGGATCAACCCTTACTCGCGTAAGGTTTATTACTTGGACGACCCAGTACACTTGCTAGTTAGTTGTGCAAAGTTGTGTTTATGCCATGGTATTGAACACCAAGTTTTTGGATTCATTACCGGGGATTATTTGATTTGTGAAAAGTATTGATCACAATTTCGTGCACCAAGTTTTTGGCGCCGTTGCCGGGGATTGTTGAGTTTGGACAACTGACGGTTCATCTTGTTGCTTAGATTAGGTATTTTTTTTCGGAATTCTTGAAGATGAATTCTAGAGTTTCATGATGATTTGTTGAAGTCTGGCTGGCTGTGAAGCCATGTCTAATTTCATTGGACCGAGGTTTCAACTTATCATCACAAAAGCTTGTTGATTTCTATCAATCTTGCTTTTGGAGCAGTGATCTGCTAAGGCTTGGCTGGCCATTGGCCATGTCTAGTGTTTTGGACCGAAGCTTTCCTTGAAAGCTTGGCTGGCTGTAAAGCCGTGTCTAATTCCTGGACCGGAGTCTTAGACTAGCATTGCACTGATTCCTGGAATTCTCATTAAGAATTTTGATACCTTTATTTTCTTTTTCCACTTAATTTTCGAAAAAAGCACAAAAAAATTTACAAAGTCATAAAATCCAAAAATATTTCTTGTTTGAGTCTAGTGTCTCATGTTAAGTTTGGTGTCAATTGCATGCATTCATTCATGTGTCTTAAGGATCTTCAAATAATTCTTGATGATTTCTTACTCTAATCTTTGAATTCCCTTGACTTGAGTGTTTATGTGTCTCATATGCATTCCCATTAGTGTCAGTAGTATACAAACTGCTAAGTTTGGTGTCTTGCATGCATTGTTATTTGATTTTAATTGTATTTTGATTATTCCTTATTATTAAAAATCCAAAAATATTTTTAATTTGTGTCTTCTCAAGTCAATAATACAGAGAATTGAAGATTCAGAACATACTGCAGAGGAATTGCACAGAAAAAGCTGGGCGTTCAAAACGCCCAGTGAAGAAGGACAGACTGGCGTTTAAACGCCAGCCAGGGTACCTGGTTGGGCGTTTAACGCCCAAAAGGGTATAGTTTTGGGCGTTAAACGCCATAATGTGCACCATTCTGGGCGTTTAACGCCAGGATGGCACAAGAGGGAAGATTTTGTTTTCAATGCAGATTTTTTTTTCAGTTTTCAAACTTTTTCAAAATCAAATCTTTTTCAAATCATATCTTTTCAATCATATGTTTTCAAAATCAATTTCTTTCTATTTTTAAAAATACTTGCTATCAATCAATGATTTGATTCAACATTTCAAGTATGTTGCCTTTTCTGTTGAGAAAGGTTTAATGTTTGAATCATATCTTTTCTTGTTAGCCAAGTCATTAATTTTCAAAATCAAATCTTTTTAAAATGTTTTTCAAATCATATCTTCTCAATCACACTTTTTTTTAACTAATCATATCTTCTTGACCACATCTTTTTCAAAATAGTTTTCAATCAAATCTTTTTGATTTCTAATTTCAAACTCTTTTTCAAAAATCACTTGATTTCTTTCCCACTTTTATTTTCGAAAATCAATTAGTGTTTTTCAAAATGTTTTCAAAATTTTTTACTTGATTTTCGAAAATCACTTCCCTTCTTCTCACATCCTTCTATTTTATGGACTAACACTATTCCTAAATGCAAAATTCGAACTCCATCTTCTTTGAATAAAGTTCGAATTTTCTACTTCTGCCTTCTATTTTTCTTTTCCTCTGACACCTCAAGGAATCTCTATACTGTGACATAGAGGATTCCATATTTTCTTGTTCTCTTCTCTTTCATATGAGCAGGAGCAAGGACAAAAACATTCTTGTTGAGGCTGATCCTGAACCTGAAAGGACCTTGAAGTGAAAGCTAAGAGAAGCCAAAGCACAACTCTCTGTAGAGGACCTAACAGAAATCTTCAAAGAAGAAGAACCCATGGCAGCCGAAAACAACAACAATGCCAACAATGCAAGGAAGGTGCTGGGTGACTTTACTGCACCTACTCCCGACTTTTATGGGAGAAGCATCTCTATCCCTGCCATTGGAGCAAACAACTTTGAGCTTAAGCCTCAATTAGTTTCTCTAATGCAACAGAATTGCAAGTTCCATGGACTTCCATTGGAAGATCCTCATCAGTTTTTAGCTGAATTCTTGCAAATCTGTGACACTGTCAAGACTAATGGGGTTGACCCTGAGGTCTACAGACTTATGCTATTCCCTTTTGCTGTAAGAGACAGAGCTAGAACATGGTTGGACTCTCAACCTAAAGAAAGCCTGGACTCTTGGGAAAAGCTAGTCAATGCCTTCTTGGCAAAGTTCTTTCCACCTCAAAAATTGAGTAAGCTTAGAGTGGAAGTCCAAACCTTCAGACAGAAGGAAGGAGAATCCCTCTATGAAGCTTGGGAAAGATACAAACAATTAATCAGAAAGTGTCCTTCTGATATGCTTTCTGAATGGAGCATCATAGGTATTTTCTATGATGGTCTCTCTGAACTATCCAAAATGTCTTTGGATAGCTCTGCTGGAGGCTCTCTTCATCTGAAGAAGACGCCTACAGAAGCTCAAGAGCTGATTGAAATGGTTGCAAATAACCAATTCATGTACACTTCTGAAAGAAATCATGTGAACAATGGGACTAGTCAGAAGAAAGGAGTTCTTGAGATTGACACTCTGAATGCCATATTGGCTCAGAACAAAATATTGACTCAACAAGTCAATATGATTTCTCAAAGTCTGTCTGGAATGCAAAATGCACCAAGCAGTACTAAGGAGGCTTCATCTGAGGAAGAAGCCTATGATCCTGAGAACCCCTCAATGGAAGAGGTGAATTACATAGGAGAATCCTATGGAAACACCTATAATCCTTCATGGAGAAATCATCCAAATTTCTCATGGAAGGATCAACAGAGACCTCAACAAGGTTTCAACAATAATAATGGTGGAAGAAACAGGTTTAGCAATAGCAAGCCTTTTCCATCATCTTCTCAGCAACAGACAGAGAGTTCTAAGCAGAATACCTCTGACTTAGCAACCATGGTCTCTGATCTAATCAAAACCACTCAAAGTTTCATGACTGAAACAAGGTCCTCCATTAGAAACTTGGAGGCACAAGTGGGTCAGCTGAGCAAGAGAATTACTGAACTCCCTCCTAGTACTCTCCCAAGCAATACAGAAGAAAATCCAAAAGGAGAGTGCAAGGCCATCAACATGGCCGAATTTTGGGAGGAAGGAGAGGCAGTGAACGCCACTGAGGAAGACCTCAATGGACGTCCACTGGCCTCCAATGAGTCCCCCAATGAGGAACCATGGGAATCTGAGGCTCAAAATGAGACCATAAAGATTCCATTGGACTTACTTCTGCCATTCATGAGCTCTGATGAGTATTCTTCCTCTGAAGAGGATGAGTATGTCACTGAAGAGCAAGTTGCTAAATACCTTGGAGCAATCATGAAGTTAAATGACAAGTTATTTGGAAATGAGACTTGGGAGGATGAAGCCCCTTTGCTCACCAAAGAACTGGATAACTTGTCTAGGCAGAAACTACCTCAAAAGAGACAGGATCCCGGGAAGTTTTCAATACCTTGTACCATAGGCACCATGATCTTCAAGAAGGCCTTGTGTGACTTAGGGTCAAGTGTAAACCTCATGCCTCTCTCTGTAATGGAGAAGTTAGGGATCTTTGAGGTGCAAGCTGCAAAAATCTCACTAGAGATGGCAGACAATTCAAGAAAACAAGCCTATGGACTTGTAGAGGATGTTCTGGTAAAAGTTGAAGACCATTACATCCCTACTGATTTCATAGTCCTAGAGACTGGGAAGTGCATGGATGAATCCATCATCCTTGGCAGACCCTTCCTAGCCACAGCAAGGGCTGTGATTGATGTTGATAGAGGAGAATTGATCATTCAAGTGAATGAAGAATCCTTTGTGTTTGAGGCTCAAGGATATCCCTCTGTCACCATGGAGAGGAAGCATGAAGAGCTTCTCTCAAAACAGAGCCAAACAGAGCCCCCACAGTCAAACTCTAAGTTTGGTGTTGGGAGGCCACAACCAAACTCTAAGTTTGGTGTTGAACCCCCACATTCAAACTCTAAGTTTGGTGTTGGGAGGTTCCAACATGGCTCTGAGCATTTCTGAGGCTCCATGAGAGTCCTCTGTCAAGCTACTGATATTAAAGAAGCGCTTGTTGGGAGGCAACCCAATGTTATATTTTATCTATTTTCTTTTGTTATTTTATATTTTTTGTAGGTTGATGATCATGAGAAGTCACAAAATCAATGAAAAAAAGCAAAAACAGAATGAAAAACAGAAAGAAAAACAGCACACCCTGGAGGAGAGCGTACTGGCGTTTAAACGCCAGTGAGGCTAGCTGTTGGGCGTTTAACGCCCAGTCTGGCACCATTCTGGGCGTTTAACGCCAGAAAGGGGCACCAGACTGGCGTTAAACGCCAGAAAAGGGCAAGAAGCTGGCGTTAAACGCCAGAAATGGGCACCAGCCCGGCGTTTAACGCCAGAATTGGCACAAAACGAGATTTTGCTTGCCATTTGGTGCAGGGATGACTTTTCCTTGACACCTCAGGATCTGTGGACCCCACAGGATCCCCACCTACCCCACCACTCTCTCTCTTCTTCTTCACCCATTCACCAATCACCTCAACACCTCTTCCCCAAAAAAACCCTTCACCTATCAAATCCCATCTTTCTCTTCACCACTCACATCCATCCTTCATAAAACCCCACCTACCCAACCATTCAAATTCAAAACACTTTCCCTCCCAAACCCACCCTAACATAGCCGAACCATCACCACCCCCCACTCCTATATAAACCCATCTTCACTCCTTCATTTTCACACAACCTAAACACCACTTCTCCCCCTTTTGGCCGAACACAAAGCCATTCCCTTCTTCCTCATTTCTTCTTCTTCTACTCTCTTCTTTCTTCTTTTGCTCGAGGACGAGCAAACCTTTTAAGTTTGGTGTGGTAAAAGCATTGCTTTTTGTTTTTCCATAACCATTTATGGCATCCAAGGCCGGAGAAACCTCTAGAAAGAGGAAAGGGAAGGCAAAAGCTTCCACCTCCGAGTCATGGGAGATGGAAAATACCTGAAATCACAGAAAAACACACAAACTCATAGTAAAGTCCAGAAATATGATTTTTGCCTAAAAACTAATATTATTCTACTAAAAACTAACTAAAACATGCTAAAATCTACATGAAATTACCCCCAAAAAGCGTACAAAATATCCGCTCATCACAACACCAAACTTAAACTGTTGCTTGTCCTCAAGCAACTAGATGAATAAAGTAGGTTCTAATAGAGATAAAGAAACAATAATATTCTCGAGTTCTAAATGAGGCTCAGATTCTTATTAGATGAGCGGGGCTTGTAGCTTTTTGTCTCTGAACAGTTTTGGCATCTCCCTGTATCTTTAAATTTTCAGAATGATTGGCATCCTTAGGAACTCGGAATTCAGATAGTATTGTTGATTCTCCTAGTGTAGTATGTTGATTCTTGAACACAGTCATTTTATGAGTCTTGGCTGTGGCCCTAAGCACTTTGTCTTCCAGTATTACCACCAGATACACAAATGCCACAGACACATAACTGGGTGAACCTTTTCAGATTATGACTCAGCTTTGCTAGAGTCCCCAGTCAGTGGTGTCCAGAGCTCTTAAGCACACTCTTTTGCTTTGGATCACGACTTTAACCACTCAGTCTCAAGCTTCTCACTTGGACCTTCATGACACAAGCACATGGTTAGGGACAGCTTGGTTTAGCCGCTTAGGCCTGGATTTTATTTCCTTGGGCCCTCCTATCCATTGATGCTCAAAGCCTTGGATCCTTTTTACTCTTGGCTAGTGCTCATGGCTTGTGAATATTTTTTTTTTTTTTTTTGAACTGCTTTTTCTTGCTTCAAGAATCAATTTCATGATTTTTCAGATCATCAACAATATTTTTCGTGTTCCTCATCCTTTCAGGAGCCAATATTCATCAAATTCAAAGTACATATTATGCACTGTTCAAGCATTCATTCAGAGAACAAAAAGTATTGCCACCACATATAATTAATTATAAATTTTATTATTAAGAACTCGAAAAATATAAATTACTTCTTTATTCTAAAAGAATCTACTACTTTATTCATGCCTAATGATGATGAGAAAAATAAATTATAGTTTAATTGGAAATAAAATCAAAATAGACATCCTAATTACTACTAAATATCTTCTAAGGTCAATTTCTAAAATAATACTATCACAGAGTTAAAGCTGGAATTAGAACTTAACAACCTGTATTTTGGGAAGTGGATGTTCCTCTAGTCTGTGGGGTGCCTTCAAGAATTAATTTCTGACGCTTCAGCTCCCTTAAGTTCACATCCTTGCTCTTCCTATTCTCTTAGGTGCCATGGTCTTAATGAGTTTTAGCTCAGTGATCATGGCAAATCACACCAAACTTAGAGGTTTGCTTGTCCTCAAGCAAAAGAAAGGAAAGGAGAGAAGTAGAAGGAAAGGCATTGTCAAATAAAGATAAGATGAGTTGAAAAAGATTTGAAAAAGATTTTAAAAAGATAATTGAGTTTTTAAAACAAACTTAAAAGAGTTTGATTGGATTGAAAATTAATTTGTTTTTATGGATTAAGATACATGTGATAATTTTTGAAAAAGGGATTTTAGAAATTAGGATTTTTAGAACACTAATTTGATTTGAGGGATAATAATTTGAAACATGTTTATGCAAGAAAACATGAATTGAAACATAAAAAATTAGAAAATTTGTAAAGAGAGACGAATTTTACCTCCTCCCCACCATCCTGGCGTTAAACGCCCAAACGATGCATGTTTTGGGCGTTTAACGCCCAAATGCTGCTTCTCCTGGGCGTTCAACGCCCAGCTGATTCTTCTTTCTGGCGTTGAACGCCAGGAAGTCCTTCTTTACTGGGCGTTTTTCTAAACGCCCAGAATGCTAGCAGATTGGCGTTAAACGCCCAGAAGGTGCATCTTTCTGGCGTTTAACGCCCAGAAGATGCTCCTTTCTGGCGTTTAACGCCCAGAAGGCTACCCTTACTGGCGTTAAACGCCCAGTGGGTGCTTCTTTTGGGCGTTCAACGCCCAAAATGTTTCTCACTGGCTTTTTCACGCCAGTGAGCTTCCAAATTTCCCTGTAACTCTGTGACTTCAACCAATTGCTATTTCACCTTTTGAAGATACTGTAGCATCTACCTGTAAAACGAATAAAATTAAATTTTGTGATTGGCTGGGTTGCCTCCCAGCAAGCGCTTCTTTAATGTCATTAGCTGGACTATTACTGAGCTTTTAATCAAGTCTCAGTTTTGAGCATTCTTGCTCAAAATTGCCTTCAAGATAATGTTTAACTCTCTGTCCATTAACAATGAACCTTTTGTTAGATTCATTATCCTGAAGCTCTACGTATCCATATGGTGATACACTTGTAATTACATATGGACCTCTCCATCGGGATTTTAATTTCCCAGGGAATAATTTGAGCCTAGAATTGAATAACAGAACTTTCTGCCCTGGCTCAAAGACTCTGGATGACAATTTCTTATCATGCCATCTTTTTGCTTTCTCTTTGTAAATTTTTGCATTCTCGAAAGCATTGAGTCTAAATTCCTCTAGCTCATTTAGTTGGAGCAATCGTTTTTTTCCAGCTAACTTGGCATCAAGGTTTAGGAATCTGGTTGCCCAGTAGGCCTTGTGTTCCAGTTCCACTGGCAAGTGACATGCCTTTCCATACACAAGCTGGTATGGAGAGGTCCCTATGGGGGTCTTGAATGCTGTTCTGTATGCCCACAGAGCATCATCCAAGCTTCTTGCCCAATCCTTTCTACGGTTAATTACAGTCCGTTCCAGGATTCTTTTAAGTTCTCTATTTGAGACTTCAGCTTGCCCATTAGTTTGTGGGTGATATGGAGTAGCCACCCTGTGGTTGACTCCATAACGTACCAGAGCAGAATAAAGCTGTTTATTACAGAAATGAGTGCCCCCATCACTGATTAACACTCTAGGGACACCAAATCTGCTGAAGATATGTTTCTGGAGGAACTTTAACACTGTTTTAGTGTCATTAGTGGGTGTTGCAATAGCCTCCACCCATTTGGATACATAATCCACTGCCACCAGAATATAGGTGTTTGAGTATGATGGTGGGAAAGGTCCCATGAAGTCAATGCCCCATACATCAAACAACTCAATCTCCAAGATTCCTTGTTGAGGCATAGCATAACTGTGAGGCAGGTTGCCTGATCTCTGGCAACTATCACAATTAAGTACGAATGCTCGGGAATCTTTATAGAGAGTAGGCCAGTAGAAGCCACTCTGGAGGACTCTTGTGGCTGTTCGTTCACTTCCAAAATGTCCTCCATACTGTGATCCATGGCAATGCCAGAGGATCTTCTGTGCTTCTTCTTTAGGCACACATCTACGGATTACTCCGTCTGCACATCTCTTAAAGAGATATGGTTCATCCCAAAGATAGTACTTTGCATCTGTGATTAATTTCTTTGATTGCACCTTACTGTACTCTTTGGGTATGAATCTTACTGCCTTGTAGTTTGCAATGTCTGCAAACCATGGCACTTCCTGGACGGCTAGTAATTGCTCATCAGGAAAGGTTTCAGAAATTTCAGTGAGAGGGAGGGACGCCCCTTCCACTGGTTCTATTCGGGACAGGTGATCTGCTACTTGATTTTCTGCCCCTTTTCTGTCTCTTATTTCTATATCAAACTCTTGCAGGAGCAGCACCCATCTGATGAGTCTGGGTTTTGAATCCTGCTTTGTGAGTAGATATTTAAGAGCAGCATGATCAGTGTACACAATCACTTTTGATCCTACTAAGTAGGATCTAAATTTGTCAATGGCGTAAACCACTGCAAGTAGCTCTTTTTCTGTGGTTGTGTAATTCTTCTGTGCATCATTTAGCACACGGCTGGCATAGTAAATGACATGCAGAAGCTTGTCATGCCTTTGTCCCAATACTGCACCAATGGCATGGTCACTGGCATCACACATTAGTTCAAATGGTAATGTCCAGTCTAGTGCAGAGATGATTGGTGCTGTAACCAATTTAGCTTTCAGAGTTTCAAATGCCTGCAGACACTCTTCATTAAAGATGAATGGCGTGTCTGCAGCTAGCAGGTTGCTCAGAGGTTTGGCGATTTTTGAAAAATCCTTTATAAACCTCCTATAGAACCCTGCATGTCCCAGAAAGCTTCTGATTGCCTTAACATTAGCGGGTGGTGGTAATTTTTCAATTACTTCTACCTTAGCTTGGTCCACCTCTATCCCCTTGTTCGAAATTTTGTGCCCAAGGACAATTCCTTCAGTCACCATAAAGTGACATTTTTCCCAGTTTAAAACCAGGTTAGTCTCTTGGCATCTTTTCAGAACAAGTGCTAAATGGTTAAGGCAGGAGCTGAATGAGTCTCCAAATACTGAAAAGTCATCCATGAAGACTTCCAGAAATTTTTCCACCATATCAGAGAAAATTGAGAGCATGCACCTCTGAAAGGTTGCAGGTGCATTGCATAGGCCAAATGGCATCCTTCTGTATGCAAATACTCCAGATGGACATGTGAAGGCCGTTTTCTCCTGATCCTGGGGATCTACTGCAATTTGATTGTAACCTGAATATCCATCCAGGAAGCAGTAGTATTCATGACCTGCTAGTCTTTCTAGCATCTGGTCTATGAATGGTAAAGGAAAATGATCCTTTCTGGTGGCTGTGTTGAGTCTTCTGTAATCAATGCACATGCGCCACCCTGTAACTGTTCTTGTAGGAACCAGTTCATTTTTTTCATTATGAACCACTGTCATGCCACCCTTCTTAGGGACAACTTGGACAGGGCTCACCCAGGGGCTGTCAGAAATAGGATAAATGATCCCAGCCTCTAGCAATTTAGTGACCTCTTTTTGCACCACTTCTTTCATAGCTGGGTTCAGCCGCCTTTGTGGTTGAACCACTGGCTTGGCGTCATCTTCCAACAAGATTTTGTGCATGCATCTGGCTGGGCTAATGCCCTTAAGATCACTAATGGACCACCCAAGAGCTGTCTTGTGTGTCCTTAGCACTTGAATTAGTGCTTCCTCTTCCTGTGGCTCTAAGGTAGAGCTTATAATTACAGGAAAGGTTTCACCTTCTCCCAGAAATGCATATTTCAGGGATGGTGGTAATGGTTTGAGCTCGGGTTTTAGAGGTTTCTCCTCTTCTTGAGGGATTTTCAGAGGTTCTATTATCTTCTCTGATTCCTCCAAATCAGGCTGAACATCTTTAAAGATGTCCTCCAGCTCTGATTCGAGACTCTCAGCCATGTTGACCTCTCTTACCAGAGAATCAATGAGATCAACACTCATGCAGTCATTTGGGGTGTCTGGATGTTGCATGGCTTTAACAACATTCAACTTGAACTCTTCCTCATTGACTCTCAAGGTTACTTCCCCTTTTTGGACATCAATGAGGGTTCGGCCAGTTGCTAGGAAAGGTCTTCCTAGAATGAGAGTTGCACTCTTGTGCTCCTCCATTTCCAGCACTACAAAGTCAGTAGGAAAGGCAAATGGCCCAACCTTGACAATCATATCTTCAATCACGCCTGATGGGTATTTAATGGAGCCATCAGCAAGTTGAAGACATATCCTGGTTGGTTTGATTTCTTCAGTCAAACCAAGCTTTCTGATAGTAGATGCAGGTATTAGGTTGATACTTGCCCCAAGATCGCATAAAGCTTGCTTGGTACAAATACCTTCTAATGTGCATGGTATCATAAAGCTCCCAGGATCTTTAAGCTTCTCAGGTAAGCTTTTCAGAATGACTGCACTGCATTCTTCAGTGAGGTAAACTTTTTCAGTTTCCCTCCAATCCTTCTTATGACTTAAGATCTCTTTCATGAACTTAGCATAAGAGGGTATTTGCTCAAGTGCTTCTGCAAATGGAATCTTTATTTCAAGAGTCCTGAGATAGTCTGCAAAGCGGGCAAATTGCTTATCCTGTTCCGCTTGGCGGAGTTTTTGAGGATAAGGCATTTTGGCTTTGTATTCCTCAACCTTAGTTGCTGCAGTTTGATTACCTACAGAAGTGGGTTGGGAAGCCTTTTTAGAAAGGTCAGCACTTGTATGTGACTGATTCCCCACTGGCATTTGAATGCTAGTGGTGAGAGCTGGAGTGGCGTCAAACGCCACTTCCTTGTTTGTTACTGGCGTTTGAACGCCAGAACCATGCTCCTTTTGGGCGTTCAACGCCAGATCCATGCTTGTTTCTGGCGTTGAACGCCAGGAATAAGCATGGTTTGGGCGTTCAGCGCCAGTTTTATCCCTTTCTGGGCTCTGCTTGTCCTCAGAGGGATTTTTAGTAGCCATTTGTTCATCTCCTGTCTTCTTGCTACTTTGAAGTGAGGTATTTAATGTTTTCCCACTTCTTAATTGAACTGCTTGGCATTCTTCTGTTATTTGTCTTGACAGTTGCTTTTCTGTCTGCTTTAATTGTACTTCCATGTTCCTGTTAGCCATTCTTGTTTCCTGTAATATTTCCTTGAATTCGGCTAGCTGCTGAGTTAGAAAATCTAATTGCTGATTGAATATATTAGCCTGATCCACCGGACTGAGTTCTGCAGTTACTGTTTTAGCTTCTTCTTTCACGGAAGATTCACTGTTCAGATACAGATGCTGATTTCTGGCAACTGTATCAATAAGCTCTTGAGCTTCTTCAATTGTTTTTCTCATGTGTATAGATCCACCAGCTGAGTGGTCTAGAGAAATCTGAGCTTTTTCTGTAAGCCCATAGTAAAAGATGTCTAATTGCACCCATTCTGAAAACATTTCAGAGGGACATTTTCTTAGCATCTCTCTGTATCTCTCCCAGGCATCATAAAGGGACTCATTATCTCCTTGTTTGAAGCCTTGGATGCTTAGTCTTAGCTGTGTCATCCGTTTGGGAGGGAAATAGTGATTCAGGAATTTTTCTGATAGCTGTTTCCATGTTTTTATGCTGTTCTTAGGCTGGTTATTTAACCACCTCTTAGCTTGATCTTTTACAGCAAATGGAAACAGTAGTAATCTGTAGACATCCTGATTCACTTCCTTATCATGTACTGTATCAGCAATTTGCAGAAATTGTGCCAGAAACTCTGTAGGTTCTTCATGTGGAAGACCAGAATACTGGCAGTTTTGCTGCACCATGATAATGAGCTGAGGATTCAGCTCAAAGCTACTAACTCCAATGGAAGGTATACAGATACTACTCCCATATGAAGCAGTAGTGGGGTTAGCATATGACCCCAGAGTCCTCTTGGACTGTTCATTCCCATTTAATTCCATACTGGAATAAAAGAGATGGTATGTATGTTGCTATTGTTCGTTTTATAATAATGGAATAAATAAAAATGGAATTTGTAAAAATATTTTGAAAATATTTTGTGAAAGAAAATTATTATTATTATTATTTTTTTTTAATTAAAATAAAAACGAAATAAATAAAAGAAAATGGAAATATTTTGAAATTGAAAATTGAATTTTTAATGTAAAATTTTCGAAAAAGTAGTTTTTTTTTTTTTAAAAAAAAGTTAGAAAATAAAAATTTTTTTTGAATTTTGAATTTTATGATGAAAGAGAAAAACACACAAAAGACACAAGACTTAAAATTTTTAGATCTAATGCTCCTTATTTTCGAAAAATTTTTGGAGGGAAAATACCAAGGAACACCAAACTTAAAAATTTTAAGATCAAGACACAAGGAAAACTCAAGAACACTTTGAAGATTCACAAGAACACCAAGAACACAAGGAAGAACACCAACTTAAAATTTTTAGAAAACTTTAATAAAATTTTCGAAAATTATAAAAAGATTAACAATAAAACACCAAACTTAAAGTTTGGCACAAGATTAAATCAAGAAAAATTATTTTTGAAAAAGATTTTTAAAAGTATTGGTGCTCCCTTGTCAAGAATATGACCCTTCTATTCTAGCCAAATGGGCAGAAAAGGTAACAATTGTTCTGGGTAGGTATATTCTTTTTGAAAGACTAATGCTTTGGATTAGTAAAAGAAAAACAAGAAAAGATACAGAACAAGAAAAACTCAAGATCAAACAAGAAAAATAAACAAGAACAACTTGAAAATCAATGAAGAACAAAGACACAAGTCGAAAATTTTAAAGAAAAATATGAGACATGCAATTGACACCAAACTTAGAACAAGACACTAAAACTCACGAAAATTAAGAATAAAAACGCAAAATAAATTATTCCTAATCTAAGAAATAAAATAAACCTTCAATTGTCCAAACTCAATAATCCCCGGCAACGGCGCCAAAAACTTGGTGGACGAAATTGTGATCTTTAATTAATGGCTCCTTGGCATGTGCCAAGGAGAACTAATTTAACTAACTGATTACTTGCTCAGAGCACAATTCCGTTCAACTAACCAGCAAGTGTACTGGGTCGTCCAAGTAATACCTTACGTGAGTAAGGGTCGAATCCACAGAGATTATTGGTTTGAAGCAATCAATATTTATTTTATTAGTCTTAGTCAGGATATCAATAGGATTATTTGGATTTATTTGTAAAAAGCCAAACTGCAAATTTCATAAAATTGTAAGTTAAAATAATAGAGTTACTTGATTTTCAGTACTGGGGAATATGTTGGAGTTTTGGAGATGCTTTGCCCTCTGACTTCAACTCTTCCTTGAAATCCTCTTCTCACACGCAGGTTCCTTCCATGGCAAGCTCTATGTAGGGTGTCACCGTTGTCAATGGCTACTTCCCATCCTCGCAGTGAAAACTATGCACGCACTCTGTCACAGTACGGCTAATCACCGGTTGGTTCCCGCTCCTACTGGAATAGAATCACTCTTTTGCGTCTGTCACTAACGCCCAGCAGGTTAAAGTTTGAAGCACGTCACAGTCATTCAATCCCGG
Source organism: Arachis hypogaea (assembly GCF_003086295.3). Lineage (NCBI taxonomy): Eukaryota > Viridiplantae > Streptophyta > Magnoliopsida > Fabales > Fabaceae > Arachis > Arachis hypogaea. The sequence continues at coordinate 58,204,111 of NC_092042.1, read as the reverse complement.
AATCCTACTCGGAATACCACAGACAAGGTTTAGACTTTCCGGATTCTCATGAATGCCGCCATCAATCCGGCTTATACCACGAAGATTCTGTTGGGGAATCTAAGAGATATTCATTCAATCTGATGTAGAACGGAGGTGGTTGTCAGGCACACGTTCATGGGTTGAGGAAGGTGATGAGTGTCACGGATCATCACCTTCTCCACAGTTAAGCGCGAATAAACATCTTAGATAAGAACAAGCGTGTTTGAATGGAAAACAAAGGAATTGTATTAAATCATCGAGACGCTGCAGAGCTCCTCACCCCCAACAATGGAGTTTAGAGACTCATGCCGTCACAAAGTATGTAATTCAGATCTGAAAATGTCATGTGGTACAAGATAAGTCTGTAAAAGTTGTTTAAATAGTAAACTAGTACCCTAGGTTTACAGGAAATGAATAAACTAAGATAATTGGTGCAGAAATCCACTTCTGGGGCCCACTTGGTGTGTGCTGGGGCTGAGACTAAAGCCTTTCACGTGTGGAGGCCTTTCTTGGCGTCAAACTTCAGGTTGTGACGTGTTTTGGGCGTCCAACTCCGGATAATGACGTTTTTCTGGCGTTTAACTCCAGACAGCAGCATGAACTTGGCGTTTAACGCCAAGTTACGTCGTCTATCCTCGCTCAAAGTATGGACTATTATATATTGCTGGAAAGCCCTGGATGTCTACTTTCCAACGCCGTTGAGAGCGCGTCAATTGGACTCCTGTAGCTCCAGAAAATCCATTTCGAGTGCAGGGAGGTCAGGATCCAACAGCATCAGCAGTCCTTTTTCAGCCTAAGTCAGATTTTTGCTCAGCTCCCTCAATTTCAGTCAGAAAATACCTGAAATCACAGAAAAACACACAAACTCATAGTAAAGTCCAGAAATATGATTTTTGCCTAAAAACTAATATTATTCTACTAAAAACTAACTAAAACATGCTAAAATCTACATGAAATTACCCCCAAAAAGCGTACAAAATATCCGCTCATCAAGTTCCAATATGGGACAACTAAGGGTGGAGCATCAAGAACACTCCATCATCCTCCATGAAATTAGAGAAGATCAAAGAATCATGAGAGAGGAGCAACAAAGACAAGGAAGAGACATTGAGGAGCTCAAGCACTCCATAGGATCTTCAAGAGGAAGAAAGAGCCGCCATCACTAAGGTGGACCCGTTCTTTAATTTCCTTGTTCTTTATTTTCCTGTTTTTCGAAATTTTAGTGCTTATGTTTGTCTATGTTTGGGTCTTGTGATCATTAGTATCTTAGTGTCTATGCCTTAAAGTTATGAATGTCCTATGAATCCATCACCTCTCTTAAATGAAAAATGTTCTTAATTGGAAAAGAGAAGAATTGCATGAATTTTAAATTTTATAACAGTTTAATTATTTTGATGTGGTGGCAATATTTTTGTCTTCTGAATGTATGCTTAAACAGTGCATATGTCTTTTGAATTTGTGGTTCATGAATATTGGCTCTTGAAAGAATGATGAAAAAGGAGACATGTTACTGAGGTTCTGAAAAATCATAAAAATGATTCTTGAAGCAAGAAAAAGCAGTGAATATAAAAAAAAGAGAAAAGAAAGAAAAAGAAAGAAATAAAGTTGTGATCCAAGGCAAAAAGAGTGAGCTTAAGAACCCTGGACACCTTTAATTGGGGACTCTAGCAAAGCTGAGTCACAATCTGAAAAGGTTCACCCAATTATGTGTCTGTGGCATGTATGTATCCGGTGGTAATACTGGAAGACAGAGTGCTTTGGGCCACGGCCAAGACTCAATAAGTAGCTATGTTCAAGAATCATCATACTTTACTAGGAGAATCAATAACACTATCTGGATTCTAAGTTCCTAAAGAAGCCAATCATTCTGAATTTCAAAGGATAGAGTGAGATGCCAAAACTGTTCAGAGGCAAAAAGCTAAAAGCCCCGCTCATCTAATTAATACTGATCTTCATAGATGTTTTTGGAATTCATTGCATATTCTCTTCTTTTTATCTTATTTGATTTTCAGTTGCTTGGGGACAAGCAACAATTTAAGTTTGGTGTTGTGATGAGCGGATAATTTGTACGCTTTTTGGCATTGTTTTTAGTATGCTTTTAGTATGATCTAGTTAGTTTTTAGTATATTTTTATTAGTTTTTAGTTAAAATTCACTTTTCTGGACTTACTATGAGTTTGTGTGTTTTTCTGTGATTTCAGGTATTTTCTGGCTGAAATTGAGGGACCTGAGCAAAAATCTGATTCAGAGACTAAAAAGGACTGCAGATGCTGTTGGATTCTGACCTCCCTGCACTCGAAGTGGATTTTATGGAGCTACAGAAGCCCAATTGGCGCGCTCTCAACGGCGTTGGAAAGTAGACATCCTGGGCTTTCCAGCAATATATGATAGTCCATACTTTGCCCAAGATTTGATGGCCCAAACCGGCGTTCAAAGTCACCCTCAGAAATCCCAGCGTTAAACGCCGGAACTGGCACCAAAATGGGAGTTAAACGCCCAAACTGGCACCAAAGCTGGTGTTTAACTCCAAGAAGAGTCTCTACACGAAAATGCTTCAATGCTCAGCCCAAGCACACACCAAGTGGGCCCGGAAGTGGATTTTTATGTCATTTACTCATCTCTGTACACCCTAGGCTACTAGTTTTCTATAAGTAGGACATTATACTATTGTATTTTCATCTTGGTTCTTCTGGTTCCCTCTTTGGGGCCGAAACCAATGATCACTCTTGTTCTTATGTATTTTCAACGGTGGAGTTTCTACACACCATAGATTAAGGTGTGGAGCTCTGCTGTACCTCGAGTATTAATGCAATTACTATTGTTCTTCTATTCAATTCCGCTTGTTCTTGTTCTAAAATATCACTTGTTCTTTAACTTGATGAATGTGATGATCCGTGACACTCATCATCATTCTCACCTATGAACGTGTGACTGACAACCACCTCCGTTCTACCTTCGATTGGGTGAATATCTCTTGGATTCCTGATACACGATGCATGGTTGATCGCCTAACAACCGAGTGCTCGCCTGACAACCGAGCCAGCCATTCCGTGAGATCAGAGTCTTCGTGGTATAGGCTAGAACTGATGGCGGCATTCAAGAGAATCCGGAAGGTCTAACCTTGTCTGTGGTATTCTGAGTAGGATTCAATGACTGAATGACTGTGACGTGCTTCAAACTCCTGAGGGCGGGGCGTTAGTGACAGACGCAAAAGAATCACTGGATTCTATTCCGGCCTGATCGAGAACCGACAGATGGATAGCCGTGCCGTGACAGGGTGCGTTGAACATTTCCACTGAGAGGATGGGAGGTAGCCACTGACAACGGTGAAACCCTTGCTTAAGCTTGCCATGGAAAGGAGTAGGAAGGATTGGATGAAGACAGTAGGAAAGCAGAGAGACGGAAGGGACAAGCATCTTCATACGCTTATCTGAAATTCCTACCAATGAATTACATAAGTATCTCTATCTTTATCTTTATGTTTTATTCGTTTATCACCATACCCATTTGAGTTTGCCTGACTGAGATTTACAAGGTGACCATAGCTTGCTTCATACCAACAATCTCTGTGGGATCGACCCTTACTCGCGTAAGGTTTATTACTTGGACGACCCAGTACACTTGCTGGTTAGTTGTGCGAAGTTGTGTTTATGCCATGGTATTGAACACCAAGTTTTTGGATTCATTACCGGGGATTATTTGATTTGTGAAAAGTATTGATCACAATTTCGTGCACCACTTGAGTCTTGGCTTCGGCTTCTAGTTGTTCTATCCACGCGGACGCGTCAAGTGCGCGCACGCGCCCATGCTGAGATTTCCAAGGCTTAATTATCTTGCTCCCTTCCTTTGCTCCCATCCTCCTTCTCTCTTCCGGTCCATCCCTGCCCTATATTCTGGAACCACTTAACACACGTGTCACGGCATCGAATGGCATCAAGAGAAGATTAGAAATGTATCTATTTTAGTGCAAAATAAGCATGTTTTCATCCATGGGGCAAAACTAGGAAAGGAATGCAAATTCTTGTATTTTCATATAGAAAGTGTGTGGAATCATTGATAAAACCCCTGAAATCAGCACAAAATAAACCCTCAAAATAGGGTTTGTCACTCACAAGGAATTGCAATGAAGCAATCAATTATTGGCTATGAAGGAACAAGGGGGTTTGATTTTTTAATAGGACAAGAAAATAAATGGCAAGATAAGTGGTACACGAAATCGTGAGTTCACACTTCTCTCACAACTCCGCGCAGCTAACTAGCAAGTACACTGGGTCGTCCAAGTAATACCTTACGTGAGTAAGGGTCGATCCCACGGAGATTGTCGGCTTGAAGCAAGCTATGGTCATCTTGTAAATGTCAGTCAGGTGGATTCAAATGTTTATAAGGTTTTAATAATTAAAAAAAGAGAAATAAAACATAAAATAGGATAGAGATACTTATGCAATTCATTAGTGGGAATTTTATATAAGCGTATGGAGATGCTTTGTTCCCTCTGAGCCTCTGCTTTCCTATTGTCCTTATCCAATCATGCGTACTCCCTTCCATGGCAAGCTGTATGTTGGTGGATCACCGTTGTCAATGGGTACCATCCGTCCTCTCAGTCAAAACATGTCCTCTACGGTTTTCCGCATGGCTAATCAGCTGTCGATTCTCGATTGTGTCGGAATAAGATCCATTGATCCTTTTGCACACTGTTACTGCACCCAACAGTCACGAGTTTGAAGCTCATCATAGTCATCCCATCCCAGATCCTACTTGGAATACCATAGACAAGGTTTAGACTTTCTGGATCTCAAGAATGCTGCCAATTGATTCTAGCTTATACCACGAAGACTCTGATCTCACGGAATGGAAGGCTCTGTTGTCAGGAGAGGCAACCATGCGTCGTGAACCAGGAGGCCAAGAGATACACACTCAAGCTCTCGCAGATAGAATGAAGGTGGTTGTCAGGCACGCGTTCATAAGGGAGGATGATGATGAGTGTCACAGATAATCACATCCATCAGGTTGAAGTACGAGTGAATATCTTAGAACAAGAATAAGAGTGAATTGAATAGAAAAATGATAGTAATTTGCATTAATTCATGAGGAACAGCAGAGCTCCACACCTTAATCTATGAGGTGTAGAAACTCCACCGTTGAAAATACATAAGTGATGAAGGTCCAGGCATGGCCGAATGGCCTGCCCCCAAAACGTGATCAAGAGATCAAAAGTGATCCAAAGATAGTCTCAAAAATGATCCAAGATATGAATATAATAGTAAAAAGTGCTATTTATACTAAACTAGTAGACTAGGTTTACAGAAAATGAGCAACTAAGTGTAGATAGTGCAGAAATCCACTTCCGAGGCCCACTTGGTGTGTATTTGGGCTGAGCATTGAAGCTTTCACGTGCATAGGCTCTTCTTGGAGTTTAAACGCCAGCTTTGGTGCCAGTTTGGGTGTTTAACTCTAGCTTTGGTGCCAGTTCTGGCGTTTTATGCCAGAAAAGGGTCTCTGGTGGGCGTTTGGACGCCAGTTTGGGCCATCAAATCTCGGGCAAAGTATGAACTATTATACATTTCTGGAAAGCCCAAGATGTCTACTTTCCAATGCAATTAAGATCGCGCCAATTGGGCTTCTATGGTTCCTGAAAATCCACTTCGAGTACAGGTAGGTCAGAATCCAACAACATCTTCAGTCCTTTCTCAGCCTCTGAATCAGATTTTTGCTCAGGTCCTTCAATTTCTGCCAGAAAATACTTGAAATCACAGAAAAACACACAAAGTCATAGTAAAGTCCAGAAATGTGATTTTTGCATAAAAACTAATAAAAATATACTAAAAAGTAACTAAAACATATTAAAAACTATGTAAAAATAATGCCAAAAAGCGTATAAATTATCCGCTCATCACAACACCAAACTTAAATTGTTGCTTGTCCCCAAGCAACTGAAAATAAAATAGGATAAAAAGAAGAGAATATACAATAAATCTCAAAATATCAATGAAACTTAGTCCCAATTAGATGAGCGGGGCTAGTAGCTTTTTGCCTCTGAACAGTTTTGGCATCTCACCTTATTCTTTGAAGTTCAGAATGATTGGCATCCATTAGGAACTCAGAATTTAGATAGTGTTATTGATTCTCCTTGTTTAGTATGTTGATTCTTGAACACAGCTACTTTATGAGTCTTGGCCGTGACCCTAAGCATCTTGTTTTCCAGTATTACCACCGGATACATAAATGGCACAGACACATAACTGGGTGAACCTTTTCAGATTGTGACTCAGCTTTGCTAGGGTCCCCAGTTAGAGGTGTCCAGAGTTCTTAAGCATACTCTTTTGCTTTGGATCACGACTTTAACCACTCAGTCTCAAGCTTTTCACTTGGACCTTCATGACACAAGCACATGGTTAGGGACAGCTTGATTTAGCCGCTTAGGCCAGGATTTTATTGCTTTGGGCCCTCCTATCCATTAATGCTCAAAGCCTTGGATCCTTTTTACCCTTGCATTTTAGTTTAAAGGGTTATTGGCTTTTTCTGCTTGCTTTTTCTTTTTCTTTATTTTTTTCACCTATTTTATTTTTTTTATTTTTTTTTGCAAGCTTGTGTTTTTCACTGCTTTTTCTTGCTTCAAGAATCAATTTTATGATTTTTCAGATTATCAATAACATTTCTCTTTGTTCATCATTCTTTCAAGAGCCAACAATTTTAACATTCATAAACTTCACTATAAAAAATATGTACTGTTCAAGCATTCATTCAGAAAACATAAAATATTGCCACTACATCAAAATAATTAGACTAATTTCAAGATAAAAGTTGAAATCCATGTACTTCTTGTTCTTTTGTAATTAGGAACATTTTTCATTTAAGAAAGGTGAAGGATTTGTGGGACATTTATAGCTTCAAGGCATAGACACTAGACATTAATGATCATGTAATAAAGACAGAAACATAGACAAACATAAAGCATAAAAAATTGAAAAACAGAAAAACAAATAACAAGAAAATTAAAGAACGGGTCCACCTTAGCGATGGCGGCTAGTTCTCCTCTTTGAAGATCCTATGGAGTGCTTGAGCTCCTCAATGTCTCTTCCTTGCCTTTGTTGTTCTTTGCTCATGGCTCTTTGGTCTTCTCTAATTTCATGGAGGATGATGAAATGCTCTTGGTGCTCCATCCTTAGTTGCTCTATATTGGAACTCAAATCTCCTAGAGAAGTATTGAGTTGTTCCCAATAGTTGTGTGGAGAAAAATGCATCCCTTGAGGTATCTCAGGGATTTCTTGATGAGGGGCTTCCTCATGCGTTTGTAGAGGTCCATGAGTGGGCTTTCTTGTTTGCTCAATCCTCTTTTTAGTGATGGGCTTGTTCTCTTCAATGAGGATGCCTTCCTCTATGACAATTCCAACTAAACTGTATAGGTGACAAATGAGATGAGGAAATGCTAACCTTGCCAAAGTGGAGGGCTTGTCAGCCACTTTGTACAGTTCTAGAGGTATGATCTCATGAACTTCCACTTCCTCTCCAATCATGATGCTATGGATCATGATAGCCCGATCCACAGTTTGCTCGTCCTCGAGCAAGAGAAGAAAGAAGAGAGTAGAAGAAGAAGAGAAGCGGGAGATGGAGGCTTGAGAGGGTTCGGCCAAGGGGGGTATTGAGTGTATGTGATGTGTGAAAATGAAGGAGGAAGGAGGGGTATTTATAGTGTAAGAGAGGGAGTTGGTTCGTGTGAGAAGGGTTGGGTTTGAGAGGGAAATGGTTTAAATTTGAGTGGGTGGGGGTAGGTGGGTTGTATGATGGGTTTATGGGAATTAGGGAATGGATGTGAGTGGTGAAGAGAATATGGGAAAGAGGGTAAGATTTGATAGGTGAGTGGTGTTTTGGGTAGAGTGTTATGGAAAAGTGTGAAGAGGAGAGAGAGTGAGGTGGGGATCCTGTGGGGTCCACAGATCCTGAGGTGTCAAGGATTTTTTTCATCCCTGCACCTTGCTTGCGTTAAATGCCCTCTATGTGCCATTCCTGCCGTTTAAACGCCGAGTTGATGCCATTTTCTGGCATTTAAATGCCAGTCTACCTTCCAGTTCTGGCGTTTAAACGCCCATAATGGTGCCAGGCTGGGTGTTTAAACGCCCATTTTTCTACCTTTACTGGCATTTAGACGCCAGTTTGCCTGCCGGTTCTGGCGTTTAACGTCCAGAATGGTGCCAGGCTGGGCGTTAAATGCCCATTTTGGTATCCTCACTGGCGTTTAAACGCCAGTAAGCTCGTCCTCCAGGGTGTGCCATTTTTTTTGCTGTTTTTGATTTTGCTTTAATTTTTGTAGTTGTTTTTGTGACTCCACATGATCATCATCCTAAAGAAAACATATAATAACAATGAAAAATAAAATGAAAGAGTAAATAATATAGATAAATAAAATTGGGTTGCCTCCTAATAAGTGCTTCTTTAATGTCAATAGCTTGACAAGAAGCTCTTACAGAGCTTCATAGGTGCTCAGAGCATGATTGTGGCCTCCCAACACCAAACTTAGAGTTTGAATGTGGGGGCTTTTCTTGACTCTGCATGGAGAGAATTGAATGAAGCTTTTCATGCTTCTTCCCCATGTTTACAAAAGAAGATCCTTGTGCCTTAAACACAAGGTAGTCCTAATTCACTTGAAGGACTAGCTCTCCTCTGTCTACATCAATCACAGCCTTTGCTGTGGCTAGGAAGGGTCTTCCAAGGATGATGGATTCATCCTCATCATTCCCAGTGTCTAGGATTATGAAATCAGCAGGAATGTAAAGGCCTTCAACCTTTACCAAGACATCCTCTACAAGTCCATAAGCCTGTTTCTTTGATTTGTCTGCCATCTCCAGTGAGATTCTTGCAGCTTGTACCTCAAAGATCCCTAGTTTCTCTATTACAGAGAGTGGCATGAGGTTGATACTTGATCCTAGGTCACACAGAGCCTTTTCAAAGGTCATGGTGCCTATGGTGTAAGGTATCAAGAACCTTTCGGGATCCTCTTTCTTTTGAGGTAACTTCAGCTGAACCAATGCACTTAATTCATTGATGAGCAATGGAGGTTCATCCTCCCTAGTCTCATTACCAAATAATTTGGCATTCAGCTTCATGATTGCTCATAGATATTGAGCAACTTGCTCTTCAGTAACATTTTTGTCCTCTTCAGAGGAAGAATATTCGTCAGAGCTCATGAATGGTAATAGTAAGTTCAGTGGAATCTCTATGGTTTCTAGATGAGCCTCAGATTCCTGTGGTTCTTCAATAGGGGACTCCTTGTAGTCCAGTGGACGTCCTATGAGGTCTTCCTTACTGTGAATCACGTCCTCCTTCTTTTCTATAGGTTCGGCCATTTTGGTTGTATTAATGGCCTTGCACTCTCTTTTTCGATTCTCTTCTGTATTGCTTGGGAGAGTACTAGGAGGAGTTTTAGTGATTCTTTTACTCAGCTGACCCACTTGTGCCTCCAATTTTCTTATGGAGGACCGTGCCTCAGTCATGAAACTGAGGGTGGTCTTAGATAGATCAGAGACTATGTTTGCTAAGCTAGAGAGGCTCTGCTCAGAATTCTCTGTCTATTGCTGAGAAGATGATGGGAAAGGCTTGCTATTGCCAAACCTGTTTCTCCTACCATTATTGTTATTAAAGCCTTGTTGAGGCTTTTGTTGATCCTTCCATGAGAAATTTGGGTGATTTTTTCATGAAGGATTATAGGTGTTTCCATAGGAATCTCCCATGTAATTCACTTCTTCCATTGCAGGATTCTCAGGATCATAAGCTTCTCCTTCAGAGGAGGCGTCTTTAGCTTGCAATCCAGTCAGACTCTGAAAAATCATATTGACTTGCTGAGTTAATATTTTGTTCTGAGCCAATATGGCATTCAGAGTATCAATCTCAAGAACTCCTTTCTTCTGAGTCGCCCCATTATTCACAGGATTTCTCTCAGAAGTGTACATGAACTGGTTATTTGCAACCATTTTAATGAGTTCCTAGGCTTCTGCAGGCGTTTTCAGATGAAGAGATCCACCAGCAGAGTGGTCCAATTACATCTTCGATAACTCAGACAGACCATTATAGAATATACATATGATGCTCTATTCTGGAAACATGTCAGAAGGACACCTTTTGGTTAATTGCTTGTATCTTTCCCAAGCTTTTTAGAGGGATTCACCTTCTTTCTATCTGAAGGTTTGGACATCCACTCTGAGCTTACTCATCTTTTGAGGTGGAAAGAATTTGGTTAAGAAAGTATTGACCAGCTTGTCCCAAGAGTTTAGGCTTTCTCTAGGTTGTGAGTCCAACCATGTCCTAGCTCTGTCTCTCACAGCAAAGGGGAAAAGCATAAGTCTGTAGACCTCGGGATCAACCCCATTAGTCTTAACAGTATCACAGATCTACAAGAATTCAAATAAGAACTGATGAGGATCTTCTGATGGAAGTCCATAAAATTTGCAGTTCTGCTGCATTAGAGAAACTAATTGAGGCTTAAGCTCAAAGTTGTTTGCTCCAATGGCAGGAATTGAGATGCTTCTTCCATAGAAGTTAGAAGTTGGTGCAGCATAGTCACCAAGCATCTTCCTTGAGAGTTGTGCTTTATCTTCTCTTAGCTTCCTCTTCAGAGTCCTTTCAGGTTCAGGATCGGCTTCAACAAGAATATCCTTATCCTTGTTCCTGCTCATGTGAAAAAGAAGAGAACATAAAAGAAGAGGAATCCTCTATGTCATAGTATAGAGATTCCTTTATGTGAGTAGAAGAATAGAAGAATAGGAGTGGAGAGGGAAGAAGAAGAATTCGAAACACAAAAAGAGAAGAGAGGGTTTGAATTATGAGTAGAAGAGAAGTGTTAGTAGATAAATAAAATAAATAGAAAGAGATGAGAGAGAGAGTTTTCGAAAATTAAAAAGATTTTTGAAAAGAGGTTAGTGATTTTCCAAAATTGGGAGTGGAAAAGTGGTTAGGTGGTTTTGAAAAAGATGAGAAATAGTAATTAGTTGAAAAAGATTTGAAAATAATTTTGAAAAGATGAGAAGTTAGAAAAAAAATGTTGAAATCAAATTAAAAGAGATATGATTGAAAAAGATTTCATTTGAAAAAGATTTGATTTTTTAAAATGATATGATTGAAAATATATGAAGGAAAACAAGATTTGATTTTAAAAAGATTTGATTTTTAAAATTGATGACTTGACTAACAAGAAACTAAAAGATATGATTCTAAAATTTAAAGATTAAACCTTTCTTAACAAGAAAGTAACAAACTTGAAATTTTTTTGAATCAAATCCTTAATTGTTAGCAAGGTTTTCGAAAATATGAAATAAAAATAGGAAGAAGATTTTGAAAATCAATTTTTTAAAATTTTCTAAAATATTAAGAAGAAAAATGAAAAAGATTTGATTTTTGAAAAAGATTTGAAAAGATAGAACTTTTAAATTGAAATTTTGACTTGACTAACAAGAAACAACTAAATTTTAAAAATCTTTGACTAAGTCAACCTAAAATTTCAAATTTTATGAGTGAAATAAGGAAAAGATATTTTTTATTTTTGAATTTTAATGAAGAAAGAGAAAAACAACAAAATGACTCGATACATGAAAATTTAAGATCAAAACAAAGAAAACATGCAAGAACACTTTGAATGTCAAGATGAACTCCAAGAACACTTTGAAGATCATGATGAACATCAAGAACTTATTTTTTGAAAAATTTTTAAGAAAAAAAACACATGCAAGACACCAAACTTAGAAATTTTAAACTTTTGACTCTAAAAATTCGAAAATGCATATGAAAAACAAAAAAAAGACACAAAGCAAGAAAATCACAAGATAAAAAAAAGACAATCATCAAGAACAACTTGAAGATCAAGAAGAACATATGCTTGAGTTTTCGAAAAATGCTAGAAAAATAAAAACATGCAATTTTGACACCAAACTTAAAATTTGACTCTAGACTCAAACAAGAAACACAAAAATTTTTTGGTTTTTATGATTTTATTAATTTTTTTTTAATTTTTCGAAAATTAGGAAAAATTTTTTTGAAATATTTTTTAAATTTTTTTTAAAATAGAACAAGAAGAAAATTACCTAATCTAAGCAACAAGATGAACCGTCAGTTGTCCAAACTCGAACAATCCCCGGCAACGGTACCAAAAACTTGTTACATAAAATCGTGAGTTCACACTTCTCTCACAACTCTGCGCAGCTAACCAGCAAGTGCACTGGGTCGTCCAAGTAATACCTTACGTGAGTAAGGGTCGATCCCACGGAGATTTTTTGCTTGAAGCAAGCTATGGTCATCTTGTAAATCTCAATCAGGTGGATTCAAATGATTATAAGGTTTTGATAATTAAAAGAGAAATAAAACATAAAATAGGATATAGATACTTCTGCAATTCATTGGTGGGAGTTTCAGATAAGGGTATGGAGATGCTTTGTTCCCTCTGAGCCTCTGCTTTCCTATTGTCCTTATCCAATCATGCGTACTCCCTTCCATGGCAAGTTGTATGTTGGAGGATCACCGTTGTCAATGGCTACCATCCGTTCTCTCAGTGAAAATATGTCCTCTACAGTTTTCCCCATGGCTAATCAGCTGTTGGTTCTCGATCGTGTTGGAATAAGATCCATTGATCCTTTTGCACACTGTCACTGTGCCCAACAGTCACGAGTTTGAAGCTCGTCACAGTCATTCCATCCCAGATCCTACTCGGAATACCACAGACAAGGTTTAGACTTTCCGGATCTCAAGAATGCTGCCAATTAATTCTAGCTTATACCACGAAGGCTCTGATCTCACAGAATGGAAGGCTCTATTGTCAGGAGAGGCAACCATGCATCGTGAACTAGGAGGCCAATAGATACACACTCAAGCTCTCACAGATAGAACAGAGGTGGTTGTTAGGCACGCGTTCATAAGGGAGGATGATGATGAGTGTCACGGATCATCACATCCATCAGGTTGAAGTACGAGTGAATATCTTAGAACAAGAATAAGCGTGAATTGAATAGAAAAACAATAGTACTTTGCATTAATTCATGAGGAACAGCAGAGCTCCACACCTTAATCTATGAGGTGTAGAAACTCCACCGTTGAAAATACATAAGTGATGAAGGTCCAGGCATGGCCAAATGGCCAGCCCCCAAAACGTGATCAAAAGATCAATAGTGATCTAAAGATAGTCTCAAAAATGATCCAAGATATGAATACAATAGTAAAAAGTGCTATTTATACTAAACTAATAAACTAGGTTTACAGAAAATGAGCAACTAAGTGTAGATAGTGCAGAAATCCACTTGCGGGGCCCACTTGGTGTGTGTTTTGACTGAGCATTGAAGCTTTCACGTGCATAGGCTCTTCCTGGAGTTTAAACGCCAAGTTTGGTGCCAGTTTGGGTGTTTAACTCCAGCTTTGGTGCCAGTTATGGCGTTTTACGCGAGAAAAAGATCTCTGGTGGGCGTTAGAACGCCAATTTGGGCCATCAAATCTCGGGCAAAGTATGGACTATTATACATTTCTAGAATGCCCAATATGTCTACTTTCCAACGCAATTGAGAGTGCGCCAATTGGGCTTCTATAGCTCAAGAAAATCCACTTCGAGTGCAGGGAGGTTAGAATCCAACAGCATCTTCAGTCCTTTCTCAGCCTCTGAATCAGATTTTTGTTCAGGTCCCTCAATTTCAGCCAGAAAATACCTGAAATCACAGAGAAACACACAAACGCATAGTAAAGTCCAGAAATATGATTTTTGCATAAAAACTAATAAAAATATACTAAAAAGTAACTAAAACATATTAAAAACTATGTAAAAATAATGCCAAAAAGCTTATATATTATCCGCTCATCAATAAGTAAAGCAGATGATTAAAGAAAGCAAGTAATAAAGAGATACATTCATGGCAAGGATTGAGAATATAGACTTTCTATCCTAGTCACTAATAACAATAATTAATAAGAATTTGTCTTATCTAGTTAACTCTAGCATTGGAAGAAGGTACAAAGTTATCTTCGCACGAGAGAAAGTCAAATAAGACTAGCTAATCTCAATCCAAAATTCCTAATCAACTCACTAATTGAATTAACAAGAGATTAGAGTCAATAGAAATAATATTAACTGACAATTCTAGATCACCAACATAGATTGGATGTTCATGACTCAAGATTGCCCAATTCCTCTTTCCAAGCCAAGAATTCTCAAAAAGTCTACTTTAACATCCAACCAAGCATTTTGTCGAACACTTGGAAGGCATAAAAGGAAAGCGTAGTAAAAGTGCAAGAATACTAAAATCTACTACTACCGAATGAAGCAATCAACAATAACCAAAGCAATTAACCATGAGAACATAAAAAAAACATCAATTGCATTAAATGTAAACCAAATCCAACAATAGTGTTCATATACTAAAAAGAGGCACAAAAGGGGAAATTAACAAGGAAACTAAGAGAATTAAACTACTAGAGCATGAAATTGTAAAGAAAACAAGATGAGAACAAGAAATTGAACCTAGATCTAAGATGGAAATAAGCCTAAGAACCCTAATTCTAGAGAGAATAGGGAGCTTCTCTCTCTAGAAACTAAACTACATGATGCTATTCTATAACTAAGTGCTCCCCCCTTGTCCAGTCTTCAATTCTGCATAAAATAGTCTCTGGAATCAGTTGGATTTGGGCATGTGAAGCTCAGAAACCGCCCCAGCATTTTCACTTTAATGAGGTCACGCGAACTACGACGCGTACGTATGGGTCACGCATACACGTCGCTTGGAATTTTCTTCTCACGCGTACGCGTCTATTACGCGTACGCGTCGCCATGCGACCTCATCTCCACGCATGCACGTATGTCACGCGTGCGCGTCAATAAATGCACTCCAAATCCTTGATTTTCCATGAACTCTCCACTTTGCATGCTTTTCTCTTCACTCCTTTGATCCATTCCTAGCCTTTTCAACCTGAATTCACTAACAAAGACATCAAGGCATCTAGTGGAATTAAAGGTGAATTAAAATTACCAATTTAAGGGCATAAAAAGCATGTTTTTACATTTAAGCACAAATTCAAGGAGAATTACAAAACCATGCTATTTCATTGAAAATGTGAGAAAAGGTGATAAAATCCCCTAAATTAAGCACAAGATAAACCACAAATTGGAGTTTATCAACGATCACAGCCAACCAATGTCGAGAATTCCTTTGAAAACAAGTTATAACTCGAGTCGAAATACCTGAGATTGCAATTTTCGATAATGAGACCTAATTTGCAGACAAACGCTTTCAAAATTTTCGAAAACACTCGAAATATCACAGAGATTTAGTTTGGTGAAACATCCGCAAACCAACGTCTAGGTGAAAGTGGCCAATATTGTCTTTATAGAACATCCCACTCATAAGACGAGGGTTATTATGGCTGGCAAAGGGTAGGGTAGGGTAGGGTTTGGACTCTACCCTAACCCTACTCGCAGGTTGAAAATTTTTTTAAAATTCTACCCTACCCTACCCGCGGGTTGAGAATTTCTCAACTCTAACCCTACCCGCACCCTAAAGTTCTAAACCCTAATTCTACTCTACCCTACCTGCGGGTTGAGAATTTTTCAACACTCACTTTCTTCACTACATACATAACTTTTACATATGTATTATATAATATATTAAGGGTGTGGGTAGGGTAGGATAGGGTATACCCTGAGCCCGTACCCTACCCTATCCGCAGGTGAACTCGCACCACATCCTACCCTATCCGCAGAGAGTAGGGTAGACAACCCTACTCGAATGGGTTGGTCTGAGTTGGGTACCCACGAGTAGAATATAGATTGCCAACCCTAAGGGTTATATTCAATTAATAAAATTTTTCTAAGCCTCACTTAATCCAAAGCTTTTTACCTCACTCGGCTCCTTGTCTATTTTACTAGTTAGGAATGCACAATTATACTATTATATTGGCATAAATTCTGCATAAATTTTAAATCTTTATTATACTGGTGTAATTCAATAATACTTATTAATTTGTTGTTGGATAAATTTTTTTTATTAGCTAAAGGAATTGTTTTGGAAAACAAAAATTCTGAATTGAAAGATAGGGTTAAGGTGGGATTTTTTAAATAAATTATTTAATTATTTTAATTACTAAAATAAATAATTTGTAGCATATTTATTAATTTACACCATATTTATTTATCTCGTTTACGCTATAAACGAGATAATTTTGCACATATCTAGTTTACAGTGTAATGAGATACTTGTATTTTTTCAATTTTTGTATGTCTCGTTTTCAGTGTAAACAAGATAAATGAAAAATTATATCGTTTATAGTGTAAACGAGGTATATGTATTTATAAATAATTAAATATAATTATTGAAAATAATGAAAAATATTAATAATTTAAATTGGACCAAACTCTTAAAAATAAAACATTTCAAATAATAGAAAATATAAACAATTTAACATAATAAAAAAATTAAACAGTCTATTTTAAATTATAAAAAAGATGAATTATCCATTTAAATTGATAAATATGCTACAGATTATTTATTTTATAATTAAAATAAATAAATTATTTATTTTAAAAAATCCAATTAAGATGAACATAATATTGGCGCGTGGGAGAATTAGCAAACAAAAAAGGGACCAAAGCAGAAAGGCGCTATTCCCGCCATTCTAAACACAATTTTATTTTCATCTTTTTAAACTAAGCAACCCAAAATTTCCTCAACCCATCTTCATTTTTTTTCCAGTAGCAGCTCAATTCTCAAACCATTTTTCTTTTCTTTAATCTTTTATGTTTTTTTCTGTTTTGAAAATTTCTCTCTTTCTTCCGTCTCCGCTCCTTTTTACCCTCTTTCTTTCTCTACCTCTTTCTTCAAAAATAAATGAATGCAACCCATTTAAATTAAATTATTTTTTATAATGGTTAACAAAAATTTACTATTACGTAGTAGTAGTAATAATAACAAGTATATTTAATTTTTTTATTATATTTTTTAAATAATATTTTTTATAGTACTCTATTTTAGTATATTATACTTTTTATTATTATACTAAAACTTAATATTTATTTGTTAATTTAAAAATAACATACAAATAATATATTATAGTACTCTTTTTAAGTACTCTCAATCATTTTATTTTTATTACCGTTTTGGCTCTAACTTTTTACTAGTTATGCTTTTATGATTAATTATGATTATTTTTTTACTTAATTTATTATTTTTAATAGGAAAAATAAAACATATTAAAATTTTTTTATATCATTTATTATTTGTTAGATTATTTTATTAATTATTTTATTTATTACTTTTTACTGTTTTGGTTAATTTTTTATATTATGTAATATTTTTTAGTCAAATTCATGTCACGTGAGATTCACAAGAGGGGTTTAGGGTTAGATTTAACCCCACAGAAGTCTAACCCTTCATTCTTCAATTTCTTCGCCGCGGAAACCAGAGGGTTGTGGGACTCAAGAGCGCATCGAAGCTAGGTTATCGATAATGGTATTCCGCACCAACGGCGACTGTTACGTGGTTTTCAGGGGGCAAATTGTAACACCCTACCATACAGAGTCTTATGCTTAAGTCATAATTCAAAGATGGCAAGGTATTACGACCTCTAAAATAAAAATTTAGTACGTATAGTAGTATGAATAATTGATTATAACTAGGAGCCTTTGTAGAAAAAGGGGTAAACAAAAACCGCAACTCAAAAGCGCAACACTCCGCTCGATAACGTAACGAACAAGGATAACCAACGCGAGATTATATATATACAAAGGAGTGTCAAAAACAGTAATATCAAGGCTCAAGATCCGGCTGCGAAGATAACCGGTCCGAGTATAACAATATATACATATGATAAAATAAGGAAAACCCCAAAGGAAACCCAAAGGAACACAAATACATAAACCTATTCTCCAAAATTCTCCCATAAGAGGAGTCATCACAGTTTGTATTATTTAATGGAGATAAAAGTATCTAAGCAAAACATATAAACCAAAACATAGCCCCGAGAACAAAGGATCTTCGCAAATCTAGAAGTCTCCAGCATGCCTCAGTGGGAAACCTCACGTCCTGCATCTGAAAACCACAAAATCCGCATGGGTGAGAACCAGAGGTCCCCAGCATGGTAACAGCTTCCACATATATAATACATAATAATGGAGGAAAGCCAAAGGCAATCCTAGAGCTTCCTCCAGATAATATCAAAGCTTATAAACAAGCTAAACCATAAAGGGCATCTGACTAAAGATTCTTCAGTCTAACGAATACTTCCCTTTCCAATTCCTTCAAACCTCCCAACCACCAGCAGGATATAATGTAGCAAACACAGTTATATCAAACAAGAAATGTACAAATAGGAACAAGTAAGACATTTAGACAATTAGCAAGTTATATGCAGTCAAATAGGCAATCTCAAACAATTCATATAGTATGCATATGATGAATGCCTGTCCCTAGTGGCTGATGATATCATCTGTCGGTTATAGAGCCAACCCGACAAGTCCTGGTAGCTAACCATTGGACTGTCCCTCTGTCATGCATCCCCAACTCGAGTTATACTCGTCATAAACTTGATCATAATAATGATCTATATCCATCACCCTCACTGGTGAATATATACGGGGGCGAGCTCATCCGGGTCTTTCACAGTGCCCGGCCACACTTATGACATAGGGTCAAAAGAGCTTCGAGTCTCAACCTGGAGCACGTGGTGGCTAGCCACTGCTTCCTCCCAGGGAAACTCTTATCTCCAACAGTGGAAGTGCAACATTCAAAATTATCAATAATTCAGCATAACATGCATGAATTCTCATCCATGGATCAACATCCATATCAGCCATCCGGCTCACGGTTAAATCCATAACCAGCCAATATTCATAGCATACACAGCTATTCCGGCTCACGGTTCAATCCAGAACCAGCCAATATTCATAAACAATTACGGCCCTTCGGCCAATGGCATACCAGCACTTCCACCACCATCCTCCACATCTCACATAATCATCAATGATCCTCATTGATCATTCATTTTCCCTTGCTTCACTCGCAAGTTACCACATTCACTAGCCTTTCTCCTCATAGCTAGACATATCATAATGATTTAAGATATAAGTGGTGAGATCGGAGACTTAGAAGTATGAGATTTGACTTTTAAAACTCAAAAATCAACTTTGGGATGAAAACAGGTCCACGCGTACGCGCACTTCACGCGCACGCGTGGATGGCCTCAAAAACTCATCGACGCGCAAGCGTCATGCACGCTAACGCGTGGATTAAAAATTTGCCAATCGGCGTGTACGCGTCAACCAAGCGTACGCGTGGGTGTTCTCGTGCCCCAGGCACAACCCTAGCACAGTTCTGGCATAACTCTCTGGAAATTGGCTGGGCGTTGGGTGCAGCACCATCGGCGCGCCCGCGCACATCACGCTCACGCGTGGATGGCATTTTCGGGAAGAACGGCGCGCACGTGCCAAGTGCGCCCACGCGCAAGGGGTCATTCTGCTAACAATTTTCTAAGTTAAAAGCTGCAGAATTCACCAATTTGAACCCCAATCTTCCAACGGACATAACTTTCTCATTTTAAATCGTTTTTCACCCGTTCTTCGAACGGCATGGACATCCCGGATCCAATTTCATTTCTAAAAAGATTTGGCACAAAACAGAGATCCGTAGTCCAAGTTATGTCCCACCAAAGTATGCCCAAAGACCATGTTTTTCATAAAAATCACAAGGTGCCATTTTCAAAACAAGCCATTTCCAACTCTTTTCTAAATCAATCAAAACATGCCATTTTCATCCCTTTTTCTTGAAATCAATCAAAATACATCAATTTCAACATCAAGCCTCCTCAACTCACACATTGACACTTTACCACAAATTACAAAATCACTATCTCATCATTTTAACCCACTTCACCCAAGTGGCTCAAACTCAAACATATTGACATATCATATATTCTTTCTCATGCCAATTATCAACAACACCAATTCCACTAAATCATCATTGTACACAATCAATATCATACTCACCATAAACATGGTTCAACCCACAATTCAACCATAACTAATCATCAAGCATACATCACAACATGCATATTTCTCATACCTCATACCACCAAGGCATCATTAATCATCCTTACATATATGACCACATCATATATATCAATAATTCAACAACATCAACCATTCAATGCCTATCTTAGGGCCTCTAGCCTAAGTATTTCCTACCACATTACATATTAGATACGGGAAACCGAAACCATACCTTAGCCGATTTTCCCAAGCTCACCCAGAGCACTTCCAACCCACTTATCCACAAGCTCTCAAGGCCTCAATACCTCCAAGAACAGATTTTTCACCACCAAGCCCTTTCCAAGCTTTTCAAAATCACCAATCAAGCTCCAATATCCACACATACACAACCTAAGCCACAACCATCATACCCATATACAACATCTCAAAACCCAAACATCATAAAATCACAAAATTACACTAGGGTTAAGAACCTTACCACACCCAAGGTCCAAGGAGACAAGATTAACCTTCTCCTTCAAGAGAGTTGGGTCCTATAACATCAAAGAACCCCAAAATCTCAACATTTCACCCATGAAACTCGAAAATAAGGGCTGAGATTTCGAACAGCAACACGTGGCTTACCTCAAGATTGGTTGTATGGGTTTTGTAGAGCTTTCCGCGGTGAACGCGTGGCCGCAAACGGAGCGGCAATCGGAGCTCTAGATCAAAAGTTATGGTGGTTTGAAGATCAACCAAGGGAGAGAACTTGAGAGAGTGTTCTTCCTCCCTTTCTCTCTAATTTCAGCTTGTGTGTGTAACAAATGAGGAGAGAGAGTGCTGAAAACTAGGGTTTTGGTTAAGTTATGTTGGGCCAAGGGCCCACTTTGGGTCCAATTGGCCCAGTTTGGCCCGTTCGGTCCAATCTTGGTCCGAATTCTATAAAATTGGTACCAAAATTCTCGTCTCAATCTCCTCTATCACATTTAGCCACAAAAATCACATTTTGGGCTTTCTAGAATAAATTCTCATTTATGGGTTAATTAGCCGTTAATTAACCGGGTTTTACATTCTACCCACCAAATTGGGAATTTTGCCCACAAAATTCAAATGCAATTACCTGAGAATAAATGCGGATAGTCTGTTCGCATCTCCGACTCAAGTTCCCAAGTGTGTTCCTCAACACCGCCTCGACTCCAAGCCACTTTCACTAATGAAACTTCTTTTCCACGCAACCGTTTGATACTAGAATCATCGATTCTGACCGGAGCCACCGGAAGCGTCAAATCTTCCCTTAACTGAACCGATTCAGGTTCCAACACATGGCTAGCATCAGGAGTGTACGTCCGAAGCTGCGACACGTGAAACACGTCGTGCAGATTCGAAAGATGAGGTGGTAGAGCCATCCGATATGCCACCGGTCCAATCCTCTCTAGGATTTGAAATGGACCAATGTATCGAGGATTCAACTTCTTTGCCTTAATCGCCCTACCTACTCCCGTGGTCGGAGTAACCTTAAGGAAAGCATGATCTCCTTCCTCAAATTCTAAGGGCTTTCGCCTCTGATCGGCGTAACTCTTTTGACGACTCTGTGCCGTAAGCATCCTATCACGGATTTTCTTGACTTGTTCAGTAGTCTCAGCTATCATTTCCGGTCCCAACAAGCTTTTCTCTCCAGCTTCATACCAACATAGCGGGGATTGACATTTCCTCCCATACAAGGCCTCATACGGAGCCATTCCGATGCTCGCATGATAACTATTATTGTATGCAAACTCCAATAATGGCATATACCGATCTCAACTCACTGGTTGGTCCAAAACACAAGCTCTCAACATATCTTCTAGCGTTTGGATCGTCCTCTCAGATTGACCATCTGTTTGAGGATGGTAAGCCGTGCTCAAGCTTAATCGGGTTCCAAAAGCTTTCTGAAATGCACCCCAAAACCTTGAAGTGAAGCGAGGATCTCTATCAGAGATTATAGTAGCAGGTACACCATGAAGTCTCACAATCTCCTTTATGTATAACCGTGCTAGCTCCTCAAGGGTGTAGGTCATCCGAATGGGTAAAAAGTGAGCTGACTTCGTCAGTCGGTCCACAATCACCCAAATAGCATCAAAACCAGCCCTAGTCCTTCGCAATCCAGACACAAAGTCCATTGCAATACTTTCCCACTTCCATTGTGGAATCTCTAAAGGTTGCAACATCCCGGAAGGTCTTTGATGTTCAATCTTTACCTTTTGACAAGTTAAGCACTTTGATACATATTTCGCCACATCATTCTTCATACCCGGCCACCAGAACATCGCCTTTAAATCATGGTACATCTTAGTACTTCCCGGGTGAATGGAGAATCCACTTTTGTGTGCCTCCTTTAAAATATCTTGCCTCAAAGTGCCCACATCCGGCACAATGATCCTACCCTTGAATCTCCATAACCCATCTTTTTCTTCTGACACTCTCCATTGTTTTCCTTGCTCAATAGCCGGTAACACCTTCCATAACGCTTCATCATTTTGATGAGCCTTTAGGAGTTTGGACTTAAAATCACTTGAGATCTCTAATCGGCTCAAACACAAAGTTCCGGATACTTCTCGAGCACCAATTTTCAGACTCTCGAATCCCTTGAGCAACTTCTCCTCTTGAAGCATCATCCAAGCTGTATATAACGACTTCCGACTTAACGCATCCGCCACTACGTTCGCCTTCCCCGGATGGTAATGAAACTTAAAGTCGTAGTCCTTCAACAATTCCATCCACCTTCTCTGCCTCATATTGAGCTCTTTCTGATCAAAGAGATACTTCAAGCTCTTATGATCAGAGAAAACTTGGAACTTAACCCCATAGAGGTAATGCCTCCACACCTTCAAGGCAAACACAACCGCAGCGAGTTCCAAATCGTGCGTAGGGTAACTAACTTCATGAGGTCTCAACTGTCGTGAGGCATACGCCACCACATTACGATGCTGCATCAGCACGCACCCTAGACCCTTCAATGAGGCATCACAATACACCTCAAATGGCTCATTCGGCTCGGGTAACACTAACACAGGTGCAGTGGTCAACTTTTTCTTCAATGTCTGAAAGCTCTCCTCGCACTCAGGAGTCCAAACAAATGGAGTGTCTTTGCGGGTTAACTTTGTCATTGGCAAAGCTATCTGTGAAAAGCCCTTGATAAACCTTCGGTAATAGCCAGCTAAACCCAGAAAACTCCTTATCTCTGTTACGGTGGTTGGTTGCTTCCAATCCATCACAGCCTCCACCTTAGTTGGATCTACGGCTATTCCCTTCTTACTCACCACATGCCCCAAAAACTTCACCTCACTCTTCCAAAACTCACACTTAGACAGTTTTGCATAGAGTTTCTTCTCCTTTAGAATCTGCAACACGGTCCTCAAGTGTTCCGCATGCTCTTTTTCAGTCTTGGAATAAATCAGTATGTCATCAATGAAGACAACAACGAATTTATCCAAAAACGGACGGAAAACTCTATTCATGTAATCCATAAACACTGCAGGAGCATTCGTCAACCCAAAAGACATTACAGTGTACTCGTAATGACCATAACGAGTCCTAAAAGCGGTCTTAGGGATATCCTCACCCCTCACCCTTATCTGGTGATAACCGGATCGCAAGTCGATCTTGGAGAAAACTCCAGCTCCTTGTAACTGATCCATGAGATCATCAATTCTCGGCAATGGGTACTTATTCTTTATTGTAACCTTGTTCAGTTGCCTGTAATCCACACAGAGCCGCATACTCCCATCCTTCTTCTTCACCAGTAACACTGGAGCACCCCACGGAGAGACACTTGGGCGTATAAAATTCTTTCCCAACAAATCCTCTAACTGAGACTTTAACTCGTTCATCTCTAACGGTGACATCCTATAAGGAGCACTTGAGATTGGTCCCGCCCCTGGCACCAATTCAATGGCAAACTCAACCTCTCGGTTAGGTGGAAACTCATCAATATCATCAAGGAACACTTCCGGAAACTCACACACAACCGGAATCTGTTCCAACCTTTGATCATCACCCGAAACACCCGCGGTTAACAACATGATACCCTGACATTCGGTTCCGGAACAGTTCACCATCATCGAATTCAAGTAATAATTATTCACCACGACCGGCCCTTCAGTATCTTCCGGCATAAAGTACACCGACTTTGTAGAACAATCTAGCAGGACATGGTTCTTAGATAACCAGTCCAATCCCAAGATAAGATCAAGACCAATCATCGGTAAGCAGACTAAATTATGAACAAAATCACGCTGCTTGAACCTAAAGGAAACTTCCGGGCATCCTAGCCTAGTTACCATGGCTTCATGGGTAGCATTGTACACTCTTAGATCATATCCTAAAGTTACAATCTTCAATCCTAACTCATGGGCTTTCTCAAATGCAATGAATGAATGTGATGCTCCCGAATCAAATAAAGCATTTAAAGTTTGACCAGCTATCTCACAGTTACCTCGAATGAGTGTCTCAGATCCCTCAGCTCCTACAGCTGAAGTGGTGAACACCCGACCAGTCTGTTGTGCTTTTCCAGCACCTTGTTTCTGCTTCTCAGGACAATTTACGGCTTTATGCCCCGCCTTTCCACAAGTGTAGCACAAACCCCATCCGGCCTTGCATGGTGCTCCCGGATGGTGACTCCCACATCTAGTACAAGCTTGATCATTCTGAGGATGCTTCCCAAACTTCTTCCCTTGGAAATTGTTGTTGTTGCTGGGCCTCCTGAAAGAGCTTCCCCTCTTGAAAGACGGACTTCTAGGTGCAAAACTCTTCCCTCGGTTCTGTGGGAATGATCCTCTGTGAATCCCTTTCTCAGCAGTTGCCCTTTTCACACACTCCTCAGCAACCCTACACTTGTTTACCAGCTCGGAGAAGGTCCTAATCTCTATTGGTCCCACTGAACTGAAAATATCACTCCGGAGTCCTCCTTCATACTTAACACACTTCCATTCCTCATATTCCACCGGAGTCCCTTGGCACATACGAGAGAACCTGAACAGCTCCTCAAACTTGTCAGTATACTCTGATATGGACATAGTACCCTGCTTCAGCTGTAACAATTCAAGTTCCTTAGCCGTCCTAGCAGAAGTCGGAAAGTACTTCTTATAGAACTCTTCTTGGAAGACATTCCAGGTGATATAATCATCACCCTGCTGCAGAAGACGTCGGATACCTTGCCACCAATGCGACGCTTCACCGACAAGCATATAGGTAGCAAACTCGACACGCTGTCCTTCAGGCACCACTTGCGCTTGCAGCGCTCGCTCTATAGCCTGAAACCATGTATCAGCCTCAGTCGGACTAGTAGTTCCCTTGAACTTAGGTGGATTAACCTTCAAAAAGTTTGCCAGTGTCATCGGGCCCTGAACTCCACCTCCATCATTACCATGGTTGTTCATCTGTTGACCAAGAGCCTCAGCAGTGGCTTGCATAGCAGCAGCCATGTTCTCCAACGCAGTCATAAAGTTCACCGGGTCATTAGGGTTATTCTCCGGTGCACGAGCGTTAGTACGACCTCTCGCACTACCTCTACCGCGTCCAGGAGGCGCCATCTGGTTCCTATACACACCAAACAATCGATATTAAGTTGATCAGTCTCAATATCGGAAGTCTAGTGCTTCAAAGTCCCAAATGCATGCTCATGAACGTTTATGCCAATTATATCAAGCAGATATACTAATAGCACATAACACACACACAGAGAATGCACAGAAGCATAGTCAGTCCATCCCTCAGGCTCTACAGGAACGAACTGCTCTGATACCATAATGTAACACCCTACCATACAGAGTCTTATGCTTAAGTCATAATTCAAAGATGGCAAGGTATTACGACCTCTAAAATAAAAATTTAGTACGTATAGTAGTATGAATAATTGATTATAACTAGGAGCCTTTGTAGAAAAAGGGGTAAACAAAAATCGCAACTCAAAAGCGCAACACTCCGCTCGATAACGTAACGAACAAGGATAACCTACGCGAGATTATATATATACAAAGGAGTGTCAAAAACAGTAATATCAAGGCTCAAGATCCGGCTGCGAAGATAACCGGTTTGAGTATAACAATATATACATATGATAAAATAAGGAAAACCCCAAAGGAAATCCAAAGGGACACAAATACATAAACCTATTCTCCAAAATTCTCCCATAAGAGGAGTCATCACAGTTTGTATTATTTAATGGAGATAAAAGTATCTAAGCAAAACATATAAACCAAAACATAGCCCCGAGAACAAAGGATCTTCGCAAATCTAGAAGTCTCCAGCATGCCTCAGCGGGAAACCTCACGTCCTGCATCTGAAAACCACAAAATCCGCATGGGTGAGAACCAGAGGTCCCCAGCATGGTAACAGCTTCCACATATATAATACATAATATTGGAGGAAAGCCAAAGGCAATCCTAGAGCTTCCTCCAGATAATATCAAAGCTTATAAACAAGCTAAACCATAAAGGGCATCTGACTAAAGATTCTTCAGTCTAACTAATACTTCCCTTTCCAATTCCTTCAAACCTCCCAACCACCAGCAGGATATAATGTAGCAAACACAGTTATATCAAACAAGAAATGTACAAATAGGAACAAGTAAGACATTTAGACAATTAGCAAGTTATATGCAGTCAAATAGGCAATCTCAAACAATTCATATAGTATGCATATGATGAATGCCTGTCCCTAGTGGTTGATGATATCATCTGTCGGTTATAGAGCCAACCCGACAAGTCCTGGTAGCTAACCATTGGACTGTCCCTCTGTCATGCATCCCCAACTCGAGTTATACTCGTCATAAACTTGATCATAATCATGATCTATATCCATCACCCTCATTGGTGAATATATACGGGGGCGAGCTCATCCGGGTCTTTCACAGTGCCCGGCCACACTTATGACATAGGGTCAAAAGAGCTTCGAGTCTCAACCTGGAGCACGTGGTGGCTAGCCACTGCTTCCTCCCAGGAAAACTCTTATCTCCAACAGTGGAAGTGCAACATTCACAATTATCAATAATTCAGCATAAACATGCATGAATTCTCATCCATGGATCAACATCCATATCAGCCATCCGGCTCACGGTTAAATCCATAACCAGCCAATATTCATAGCATACACAGCTATTCCGGCTCACGGTTCAATCCAGAACCAGCCAATATTCATAAACAATTACGGCCCTTCGGCCAATGGCATACCAGCACTTCCACCACCATCCTCCACATCTCACATAATCATCAATGATCCTCATTGATCATTCATTTTCCCTTGCTTCACTCGCAAGTTACCACATTCACTAGCCTTTCTCCTCAAAGCTAGACATATCATAATGATTTAAGATATAAGTGGTGAGATCGGAGACTTAGAAGTATGAGATTTGACTTTTAAAACTCAAAAATCAACTTTGGGATGAAAACAGGTCCACGCGTACGCGCACTCCACGCGCACGCGTGGATGGCCTCAAAAACTCATCGACGCGCAAGCGTCATGCACGCTAACACGTGGATTAAAAATTTGCCAATCGGCGCGTACACGTCAACCAAGCGTATGCGTGGGTGTTCTCGTGCCCCAGGCACTACCCTAGCACAGTTCTGGCATAACTCTCTGGAAATTGGCTGGGCGTTGGGTGCAGCACCATCGGCGCGCCCGCGCACATCACGCTCACGCGTGGATGGCATTTTCGGGAAGAACGGCGCGCACGCGCCAAGTGCGCCCACGCGCAAGGGGTCATTCTGCTAACAATTTTCTAAGTTAAAAGCTGCAGAATTCACCAATTTGAACCTCAATCTTCCAACGGACATAACTTTCTCATTTTAAATCGTTTTTCACCCGTTCTTCGAACGGCATGGACATCCCGGATCCAATTTCATTTCTAAAAAGATTTGGCACAAAACAGAGATTCGTAGTCCAAGTTATGTCCCACCAAAGTATGCCCAAAGACCATGTTTTTCATAAAAACCACAAGGTGCCATTTTCAAAACAAGCCATTTCCAACTCTTTTCTAAATCAATCAAAACATGCCATTTTCATCCCTTTTTCTTGAAATCAATAAAAATACATCAATTTCAACATCAAGCCTCCTCAACTCACACATTGACACTTTACCACAAATTACAAAATCACTATCTCATCATTTTAACCCACTTCACCCAAGTTGCTCAAACTCAAACATATTGACATATCATATATTCTTTCTCATGCCAATTATCAACAACACCAATTCCACTAAATCATCATTGTACACAATCAATATCATACTCACCATAAACATGGTTCAACCCACAATTTAACCATAACTAATCATCAAGCATACATCACAACATGCATATTTCTCATACCTCATACCACCAAGGCATCATTAATCATCATTACATATATGACCACATCATATATATCAATAATTCAACAACATCAACCATTCAATGCCTATCTTAGGGCCTCTAGCCTAAGTATTTCCTACCACATTACATATTAGATACGGGAAACCGAAACCATACCTTAGCCGATTTTCCCAAGCTCACCCGGAGCACTTCCAACCCACTTATCCACAAGCTCTCAAGGCCTCAATACCTCCAAGAACAGATTTTTCACCACCAAGCCCTTTCCAAGCTTTTCAAAATCACCAATCAAGCTCCAATATCCACACATACACAACCTAAGCCACAACCATCATACCCATATACAACATCTCAAAACCCAAACATCATAAAATCACAAAATTACACTAGGGTTAAGAACCTTATCACACCCAAGGTCCAAGGAGACAAGATTAACCTTCTCCTTCAAGAGAGTTGGGTCCTATAACATCAAAGGACCCCAAAATCTCAACATTTCACCCATGAAACTCGAAAATAAGGGCTGAGATTTCGAACAGCAACACGTGGCTTACCTCAAGATTGGTTGTATGGGTTTTGTAGAGCTTTCCGCGGTGAACGCGTGGCCGCAAACGGAGCGACAATCGGAGCTCTAGATCAAAAGTTATGGTGGTTTGAAGATCAACCAAGGGAGAGAACTTGAGAGAGTGTTCTTCCTCCCTTTCTCTCTAATTTCAGCTTGTGTGTGTAACAAATGAGGAGAGAGAGTGCTGAAAACTAGGGTTTTGGTTAAGTTATGTTGGGCCAAGGGCCCACTTTGGGTCCAATTGGCCCAGTTTGGCCCGTTCGGTCCAATCTTGGTCCGAATTCTATAAAATTGGTACCAAAATTCTCGTCTCAATCTCCTCTATCACATTTAGCCACAAAAATCACATTTTGGGCTTTCTAGAATAAATTCTCATTTATGGGTTAATTAGCCGTTAATTAACTGGGTTTTACACGAATCCCCAGAATCTATCCAACGTGGGAGGCGGCGGAGCAGTAGGTCACAAGGTTTCCAGAAAATTTGCACCGCCAGTACCATAGCTACAAGGCTGGACTGAACGCGTGGATCGCCTACCTGGAGGAATGTCGGCCGAGTCTTCCTTTGGAGGTGGAGATGTTGCAGGGTTGGATGTGAACCACCCCCCGCGTTTGGAGATGACGACGAGGGCACCATTCCCACCAGGTGGTCTTGAGTCCCAACATGGTTGCAGCTCGCACCCTTCGCCAGCCAACCAGTCGGAGTTTCAGTACCAGTTCAGGAACGATAACATTGTACTTGAATCGACTATGAGTTTTTAGTGCATTACATATTATTAGGCTTGAGGGATTCATTTTTGATTTTATGCAGAGAGTGTTACATTTCGTAAGCTAGTGGAGGCAGTGGGGTCACTACAAACTCTTGTGTCTCGGCTTGAGACGAAAAAGTGGTAGTTGTTCACTCAGATTGGAGAAATTATTGAAAAGTTGTTTACTGTGTTCAAGATGAAGGATCAAAAGGATTGATGACATTTCCGTTACATGCAAGTGGTAGGTTGCATAAACTACTTGTTGCAAGAACTAATTTGTGTCTTCGTTGTTCTTTCTCGCCGTATCCTTGTCTAATTAAGTAGAATTAGAAGTGGTACTTAATGTGTCTGCTACGGTATGAGTGGCAGTTGTATTTAAGTTGAAAAAAGTTGTGTAAGATGTTATTAGTGCTGCAAGTTAAACTTAAATCATTATTATGACCAGCAAATTAACGATTATTATGAACATCCACTGGATTTAGTAATTTTGATTTAAATTATTCGTCATATTAGTGGGCGGTACTCGGTTTCTAGTTACATATTGGGAGAATAGTGCATCCTCTTTAGGAATGACGGGTTCAATCAAAATTTGAAGAATGCGTGAATATGAGCGACATAACTATGGTAATTCTAACTAGAATTATTCTCTTACCATTTTAAAAAATAGATAGCAAGAGCTTATAATGCCCAATGGCATTGCTTGAAAACACAAATATTAGAGTTTAGTGTCCGAAGTCTTTTCTGTTCCTCTAATGTGAGTCCAAATTCTTGGGAATTTTTTTTGTTGTAATCATTGATTTAAAATTATAATATGAAAAAATATAAACCAACATAAAAAAATTAAAGATTTAATTTTATAAATTATTTCCACAAAAAATATGGTTTGATGGTCTATAAAAAAGGAATTAAACAGTGTATTAAAACTTTTTGGTCCAAGAAGTTTATTTAAATCACATTACCCATTTTATTACTTTTTTCAAGGATTAATAATTGTATTTGACATTATCAATTACATCTTCTTTTTTATCCCATTAAGTATATTAAATTATAATAATTTTATACACATGTCAAATAGGAGGATTCGATGCTAACATATTAGTTGATGTTTAAGTGTTGTGAATGATTAATGACACCATCATGTCTCACTCACTTAGGTTAACTATGGTGTTGGCAGGTTAGGAAAAGAGAAGAAAAGATACCGAAAGCTGTCTCATTCATATAGGTCAAGTAGGGTGTTGGCAAAAGTTAGGAGAATAGAAAACCTGAAGGTTATACTGAGATTCTTCCATTCTCAAAGATGCAAGATGGTTTAACCGTCAGATTTCCTACTACAGACCACAGAAGGGAGATTAAGCTAGATATTATGCTTCCTCTTTTCCCATAACGCCACCCTATGACATGGCCTAAAAAAATTTCACTCATTACCTTTATTCATTCACTTCCCAAGACAACCCTTTACTATCCTTTTAAGTAACATTATGCCTTACCATTCACACCATTCAGAAAGTGCTTCTGTTGCTTTACTATTCACTACTCAAGAACTGGTTCCCTCCTATCATGGATGCTGATGAGCCAGTGAAGGCTGTGGGAGAACACCAAGATGGGTCACCTCCTCCTGTGGTACATTGCTCCTTGCTACTCATTCTCATTTATTTTACACTATAATGTTGTAGTCATATGATATTAATGTGTGAAATCTGTGTTGTTTTCTCAGGACAGTGATGTTTGTGCTGCGTTGAAGGTCCTGAATAAAACCATGGAGGTCTTGCCAAGAATATGTTCAACGTTCTTCAGGTAAATGTGTTTGAAAAAATC
The DNA here is from genome assembly GCF_003086295.3 of Arachis hypogaea. Taxonomy (NCBI): domain Eukaryota; kingdom Viridiplantae; phylum Streptophyta; class Magnoliopsida; order Fabales; family Fabaceae; genus Arachis; species Arachis hypogaea. The sequence continues at coordinate 58,172,646 of NC_092042.1, read as the reverse complement.
CCTGAGTTACATAATCATATTTTTCTTCCAAAATTGACATAACTAACTTACCAAAACCATAATCTGTTTCTCATAAACAGACTTACAAATAGGGCACCAAGCAGGTCGGAGCTATTGCCGGCGACCGGAAAAGAGCCCTCAGTTTGGTTGACCAAGCCCTGAAAACTTTTGGCTAGAAAGATCGACAACCAAGCAACTCTCACAACGCCGCCTCTGATGTCATTGTTGTCGACGATGATGACGTCATTGGTGGCAAGAACATTACTATTCCGGTTGCAACAGATGAAAAGGAGGTCTATATCCCCGAAAAACCAGTTGACCAACCTGTGGGTGACACCATACCCTCTATAGAACCCTTATTGCACTCCAATATACTTGGCAACTGGAATGATGACACCATTATCTTCGGCTCTATTATTCATCAAGATCAGACCCTCATGTTCAGCACGTCTGGCGCCGGAGGTTCCTCTTCAGGTGCCACAGCAGCTGTCCCAGTCCACGCCTCCTACATCCCTCTGCAAATGAGGGGTAAAGTCATGGTAATTATGTTTACCTCATTCCCCATGAACCTGTTTTAAACTCATTTGTCATTGTTAATGTAGAGGCTCCTTTTGTTTTCAACTTATCCAGGGTGGGCTTAGTGAGAATGTTGGATGCCGTGCACCTTCCGTGCTTGGAACACCAAAACCTTCAAAGATTACAAAGATTGCTCAATGCGCTCCAAAAGATATGAAGAGGAGGGTAAGATGCGCAGCCAACGTGAGAACCACCACTGAAGTTGAGCTACGCTACTGTCGGGGTTACCTTTCTGCCGGTAAGAAGCGTTGTCTATTAACTATTAGGTGCTTATCTTCTTCCATTAGCCAAACCCTAACAACCCATTCCATGTCTTAATAGTTCATCCGTTCGAACTTCAAGATTATGAAGGGAATGCGGTATAGCCTTGAGGAGGCTCAGGCAGCGGCCTATTTATTTGGTGCCTCATTGAGTTCGAATGAGATTCTTTTCAAGAGAGGATCTCACACAATGGACCGTGAAGCATTCTCTTGCCTTTCTGCTAGGGAATGATCCATCGGACTTTGTCTTGGAGCTCATGTCTTATAAAACTACATGGACACAAGCTCAACTTCATGAATGCACCATCTGGTCCCTCCAAGACATTTTCTCAGTAAGTTATTATTCAGTTCAAAACTTACCTAACATTCACATTTTGGACACAAATAAACAAACTTTGTTTTGCTCCTTCCTTGTAGGACTTCATACTAGACCTGGAGATCGACGACGAGCATGTTATCACGTATTATGCCGATGATTACTTTTCCAAACCAACTGCACTGAAATATATAAGTTTACCGCATGTCCCTTTCATTAATTTTTATGTTTACACCATGCTAATACGTTCTCACATGATTGTCATGTATATTTTTCATATTTATGTTCAAATGAAAGACGTGTTGAAACCCTCAAAAGAAAGACACTATTATCTTATGATAGTGGAAATCCCAAACAGAAAGATATGGTTGTTTGATAGTTTTTCAACACTTGAAACCCATACAGGGAGGGTTCATGTGGCTTCGGATGTGGTACGTATAACCCCATATCAGCTACTCGGTTGCATGGTTGATATGTTAATTTATATTCTTGCATGAATGCAAATTTGTTGTAATACTAACCACCGTATTTTTCTTTTTTTTAATAGAAAATGATAATATAATTCGAAGCTTATTAGACTATAATGTATTCACTATACAAAATACCTCAAATATATTATTATTAATTATGTTACATTTTATTGTGAAATTAAAAATTTTTATTTCCTTTTATTATACATAAGTAAACAATACTAATTTTCAAATTATTAACCACATAAATAAACACTTACCAGTAAATCACTCCTATTATGCTCCATTTCCATTATTTTGGAGTGATTTTCCCCACACCGTAGTTTTCTCCCATTGGAAAGTTGGGATTTTCATACTATACAAGATAAAAAAAAGGATAAATAAGAAAATTAAGTTTATTTCATTAGAATTAAAAATGGTGTGAACTTGGAATGCGGTGGGTTTTGCTCAACCCGATTTATAGTACAATAGTGCATTGAATGTTTGCCAAACACAAGCATATGCTAATGAAACTATGTCAATATTTTCTTATCGTACCAAAAAGTATAGTTCAACATTAACATGCACCTTTTTCTACTTAGTAGTGTTGTTATCTTTCTATGAATAATCATTCTTCACACATCAAATAAATTGATCCTTAATTTGTCTTCCAATATCTTGTGAGTTCCTCTTCTATGGTCTATCTGTAGGCAAGGACACTAGATAAGGTCATGAAGATCTTGTACCCTGACCTGAATGTTTTAGGCAGCAGACCACCTCTAGCTGAATGGCACCCAAATTTTGTTGTTGGAGTTTCAAATATGAACAATTGGTAGGGTATTCTGACAGTTTCTAGCTTTTTGTTAATATTATCTTAATTGAATCATGATAGGCTCTATAATATGATTATTCATGCAGCTGCTATGACAAATTGTGGATGCTTCTTTGGCTCCAAATGGAGCAGCTGTTTACTCTAAACCCTGTTGGGCAGCGAAAGGTTTTCTTCCCTTAATTTTTTTTGTCTCCACATTATCTAATCCTACTAGAGATGGCATACATAACTGTAACATTATCTTTTGTTTGTCAATAACTTTTTCAGAACAACATTAACTCTATAGCTGACAAGATAAGGATGGACACTGCGCTTGCATTGGCTATGGAGCACTTCAATGAAATGCGAGCTGAATTTTTTGAGCGGTCCCTGGTTGACTGGAATTCTCGAAGGACTGCAAGAGAAATCTTGCCATGAGGACCTGTGGTTGTTGTATGCATGCCTTAGGAACCTACTTATATCTTAGTATTATGAATGTTTAATATTTTGGTTACTGTAACATATCAGTAGACGATTTAATGTTATTAGTGCACTCTATGCTAGCATGGTCCGTGAACAATATTAGCGCCAACTTAGATGTCCATTTTTTTTGTTACCCTAATATAGTTTCAACATCCATGATGGTCATCTAAATTGGCTTAACTATGTCAATGGATCATTAGCATGCAAGTGCACATGTAGGTCTTGGAATGTCTTCCTTGTTAGGTATGCTTGTCACTACTGTTGTAAGGACTATTATCAACAGCTACTAATGCTATATATTAATATCCACATATTATGCTAGTTTGTGCAAACATTATGCTACATGCATGATATAATGGATCTAGTCTTTTGGCTTATCTAATTTTTCAATTAACACAATTGGTTCCAATTATGCACACAATAACGCTTGAATAGTGGTTGATTATGTTGTCTTCTCTCTATGTAGGGTGTGTGAGGGCATGACCACTTCATAGAAACTAATGAATCCTTTGGACATCCTTCAATTATGTGTGGTCCTGCTAGAATTGTGGTTTATTATGCTTTGGACATCTTAATAATTTGATTAATTTCCCTCATCAGAAAAAAGAAAAATCTTTTTTTTTTCTTACACGTGAAAAAAAAGGAATAATCTTAAAACGAGTTTTTCCTTGTTATTTTCTCCAAAAAATTGTTTAAGTTATTTTTCTTCCTTGGACAGTAGAAATTGTGTAAGTTCCTAGGCCTAGCAAATGAAAGTTCTACTTGATTGTTGGACATCCCTTATAATAAAATATTTTAACAAATAGGCCCGTTTGACTACTTGATAGTTAAACTAAAAAAAGTTTTGTTTTATCCAAGCTCATTAACAAAAAAAGCCCAACTTGTATAATTTAAGTGTCAAAAAACACATTGGAAGCCTTCTCTGTTATTAGAGCCAGGTTTTGATCCTTTAAAATGATGCACACAAATTACCATCAACATTAACAAAGTGAAGTTGTATAGTTTGTTCTTCATAGTGGGTACATCAAATACGAAAAATTACACTATTCTAGAGCTAGTCTCAAAATTCTCCTGTAGTGATGTAGGCACCATGGACAGCTGTTTGATAAGGGGCTGCTTGGTTGCTATAGTCCTCTAGCAACAATTCTGCAAATACACAGTAAAATTGGGAAAACAAGAAAATCAAATTTAATCCAACAATATGATCTTTTTCTCAATTCAAGACATTATACCAAGGTTAGGAAAAGACTTTCTAAGAAATTCAACGAATAAGCTAAAGAGAACTCACACAAGTAAAAAAGTCACATGGAAATCAACATTCTTTTGAACTAGATGCTCTATCTAATATTGAACTAGATATCCTTAAACGCCCCAACCCTATCTGTACTCCTACACATATAACTACAAACAAAATTATAAAATAAACCTGCAAATACTAAAGGGCTTGCACAGAGGATTACTAACAATTCTATCTCTTTCTACATAAGTCTATATAAGAATTGGTAGAACTCAATTACTTTAGCTGTTATACATGTATAGTAAAGAGTTTTAGCTCATACATATGTGACCAAAGCTTGATGATAACCAAATGAGACATATGCCAAGTTAGGGAAAGAAGAGTTCAAAAGATAATGACAGATTATGAATACAATTGCTGTAAAACCTAAGGTCTTTAGTATATCCAAAATACATATCATGAAACATATAACTTTGTATCATAGTACAAAAGAGTCATAACATGCAACTGTCAAGAACTAATTCTTACTTAGAACATTATGCTTGAGCAGGAACAGATAAAAAATTATTGCCTACTATTGAGTATCCAAGTAAATATTATTATTTAAACAAAAAGTCAATAAAAAATGGTAAAAAAGAACCTTTTATTATCCAACCTTTTCTAAGATATCAGGCTTTGAATTGATATATTAGTGAATTTTCAATTTCAATGACGATAGTAACGAAACAATTCCTTCATCTAATTTTTTCAATAAAAATATAAAGCTGTAGAATTTGTATAACTTGTCTCTTTTGGCTATCATTAGGCTTTGGTGTGTATAATTGTGGAATGAGCAAACTCAGAGCACGGAATGAAATTCAATCAACAATGAAACAATAATGTAACATAAGTTAATACCTCTTCAAACTCATTTAGAAGCTCAGACCATCGTATTCTATCAGTTGCGAAGCCTCAAGCTTCTTGTGGTTCATCCATGTTGGGTGATGATCCCAAAGCATTTAATTCATGCGTGGTGTCATCACCATTCCCGTCGACGCATCTACCAGCGTTATGGCTAGCCTTTCCACACTTTCTGCAACATTGGACACGCCGGTACCTCCCACGAGTCGTCATAACGTGACAACCACACCCTTTATGTCTGGCTATCGGAGGATCGTGTATGGACGCACCATCACCCCCACCCAGAGAAATGTGATGGCCAACCTTTTCCAGATCTTTTCTCTTTACGCGTCTCGTTCATTAGCTATTTTGGTCTTCACCTCGAAGTAATCCTCAAAGTAACTATAAGAAAGCTTCACTGTCATCGAGCATTGCCGCATGCATACTCATATAGGCTACATCAAGAATCTTTTCACTAAAAACATGGTTATTTATCAGTGGTTGTTTTGCCTTTTTTGTCCAACAACCCAGTATAAGACTATCTGGAATAACAACCATGTTAAGTCTAACAAGCACACCAACAATGTGAACACAGGGGATTCCAAAGAATTCCATGCGCAGGCAAGAGCATCTGAATTCATCATCCATCTCGCCCCAAGAAACGTTCCATGATCTACCTTGGCAATACATGGCCACCTCAAACAATGTATACGTGCTTGTCTTCTTCGAAGAAACAACTCTTACATTGCTAGCTAGTAATAACACCTCCCGAAATAAGACAAAGACCTCTCGTGTGTATACTGTTGCTGCAAACCGCTCTAACTCCTCCAATCTTGTTTTCACAACCGGATCTCCATAAGCAGATTTGTAATCAACAACCACTACTCGCCTACACATGAACTCTAAATACTGTTGGAAATGCTCAATAAATTCCCTGAATTTGTAGCCGTTGTGTATAAACTTTCCTATCTGCATATTCAGCACTTCACACCTTGATGTTGTCTTGAGCCCAGTAAAGAACTTACCCCTAATGTAGGCATTCGACCACATATGTTTCTTCTCGTACATGTCCTTGACCCATGAATTTTGTTGCAACCCAATTTCTTCAGCTGCATCATGGTGCATGAAATTGTGGTCATCAACAATGGCGCCAAAGACTTGGAGCTCTCAAACGTGAATCACACTTTGTCACAACTTCACACAACTAACCAGCAAGTGCACTGGGTCATCTAAGTAATACCTTACGTGGGTCGATCCCACGGAGATTGTTGGTATGAAGCAAGCTGTGGTCATCTTGTAAATCTTAGTCAGGCGGATTATAATGGTTATAATGGATTTCGAATATAAAGATAAATAAAGCATAAAATAGAGATATAGATACTTATGTAAATCATTGGTGGGAATTTCAGATAAGTGTATGGAGATGCTTTGTTCCTTCTAAATCTCTGCTTTCCTACTGTTTTCATCCAATCATTCTTACTCCTTTCTACGGCAAGCTTTATGTAGGGCATCACCGTTGTCAATGGCTACTTCCCATCTTCTCAGTGAAAATGGTCCAAATGCTTTGTCCCAGCACGGCTAATCATCTGTCAGTTCTCGATCATGTTAGAATAGAATCCAGTGATTCTTTTGCGTCTGTCACTACGCCCAACAGTCGCGAGTTTGAAGTTCGTCACAGTCATCCCATCTCAGATCCTACTCGAAATACCACAGACAAGGTTTAGACTTTCCGGATCTTAGGAATGGCCGCCAATAATTCTAGCTTATACCACGAAGATTCTGATTAAGGAATCCAAGAGATACACGCTCAATCTAAGATAGAACGGAAGTGGTTGTCAGGCATGCGTTCATAGGTGAGAATGATGATGAGTGTCACGGATCATCACATTCATCATGTTGAAGTGCAGTGAATATCTTAGAATAAGAATAAGCTGAATTGAATAGAAGAATAATAGTAATTGCATTAATACTCGAGGAACAGCAGAGCTCCACACCTTAATCTATGGTGTGTAGAAACTCCACTGTTGAAAATACATAAGTGATGGTCCAGGCATGGCCGAATGGCCAACCCCCATGAAGGTCTAAAATTGCATACGATGATTAAAGATCCCTCCAAAAAAACTAATGGTCTCAGAGACACCTAATACAATAGTAAAAAGTTCTATTTATACTAAACTAGTTACTAGGGTTTACAAAAATAAGTCTAAGTGCAGAAATCCACTTCTGGGACCCACTTTGGTGTGTGATTGGGCTGAGCTTGAGCTTTACACGTGCAGAGGCTTCTCTTGGAGTTAAACGCCAAGTTCTAACGTGTTTTTGGCGTTTAACAATGGTTTGTGACGTGTTTCTGGCGGTTTACTCCAAAATGCAGCATGGAACTGGCATTGAACGCCAGTTTGCGTCATCTAAAATCGAATAAAGTATGAACTATTATATATTTCTGGAAAGCCCTGGGTGTCTACTTTCCAACGCAATTGAGAGCATGCCATTTGGAGTTCTGTAGCTCTAGAAAATCCATTTTGAGTGCAAGGAGGTTAAAATCCAACAGCATCTGTAGTCCTTTTTCAGCCTCCTATCAGATTTTTGCTCAAGTCCCTCAATTTCAGCCAGAAAATACCCAAAATCACACAAAAACACACAAACTCATAGTAAAGTCCAGAAATGTGAATTTTGCATAAAAACTAATAAAAACATCCCTAAAAGTAGCTAGATTCTACTAAAAACTACCTAAAAACAATGTCAAAAAGCGTATAAATTATCCGCTCATCACATCATTCCATATATCTTCAAAGTCATCGACCTCAAAATCCCCCATTAAACAAAGACAAAACTAGTTCAGAAACTGTGGAATACCTACTCGAGCGGTCACATTGCATAGCAAGTGCCAGCTGCACAGCCTATGATGTGCTTCTGGAAATATAGCTTTGATTGCACTTTTCATGGCTTGATCATCGTCGGTAATAACGGACTCAAGAGCCTTTCCTTTCATGGCCTCCAGAAATGCCCGAAGCAACCACACATAGCTTTCCTCCCCTTCCTTCGAGAGAACCGTGCATCCAAACACAACAGTGCGCATGTGATGATCCACACCAGAGAATATCACAAGGGGACATTTGTACTTATTCCTCCCGTACGTCGCATCAAACCCCATAAGATCGCCGAAACACTGAAATCATACTGACTTGCGCCATCACACCAAAATATATTGTTGAGCCTCCGCTGTTCATCCAACGAATACTTCCAAAACATACAAGGGTCACGAGCCTTTAACATTTGTAAATACTTTAGTGCATTATCCATGTCACTGGCTCCAGCTCTTCTTTGCTTCTCAATTGTATTATAGATGTCTTTCACCTTGAACCCAACCATCTCGAATCTACCATTTTGGTTTGCAAAAGCTCAAAATATTGTCGGAACTCGAAGGCTAGAGCTTCTCATCGTATTAATTTGGTGTAAATCCCCAGTTTTCATTGCCCGGTGAGACCGCATCATTCCCCTAAACCTTGCCTCCAACATGTCATCGTTATGTTAATAGGAGAAGAACTCAACATACCATCGCGCATTCCTCGAGTCAACATGAACTTTTATCCGCGCATTACACCCACATTGCGTTACTGGTCTAGGATCCATCTTTCTATCAGTTCTATGAACATGCTTTGCATTTCGTTCACCTTGTCGTGAGCACACAAAAATTTGCCATATAATGTCTCCCTAAGATCCTGCCTTCTTGTAGCGCCCTACCTTTGACCACCTTATGGAAAACCCCTTAATTTGACTGAACTCGTTATAAAAGTCATAAGCAGTTTTCAAATCCACAAACTCTATCATCATAATCTCCTTAGCTCACAACGCATCAAAATCAATTGCACCAAACGAACCTATTCCATCGAGAACGATGACATCTCTTTGATTGTCTTCATGACTAGCACCAATCGGAACGGATTCTGTTTCTGCAACAAAGGTCTCATTTTCTATCGGGTCTTCTTCTACCTGAGACAATCCATTACCATAGCAATACATAGTTGATGCCACGAGGTTGTCCTAAAAAATACCCTTACTTCAATTTCCATCAAGATTACGATGATTTGCTTACCACTGGAGTGACATTCTTTTGAAAATTAGATGAAACCTCCTCGGTTCCCTCCATTGTTACTCGCCAAATCCCAAACCGCTAACAACTATCTTCTTGGTTGTTTGATATTATTAAATCGGAAATGAAAAAACCCAAGGATAAGAAAACAAAGACAAGACATCATAAATTGATCTAAACAATCTTATGCCATATCAATTCTATTTTTTTATAGAAGGAATGAGGAAGACATTGGAACCATCATCACAAATCACAAGTGGTTATGTTACTTAACACTATCTACAAAACAAATATCTCTTATCAACTAAGAATAAAATAGGTAAAAAGTTTTATTTTGATACAAATTCAAAATTAGAAATAAAAGGAACATAAAGGGATTTTCTTTGCTTGCCTTATTTTTTATAAGAATGACATAAGCAAAACAATATAACATCTACAATTTTGTTTTCCTTTTCTTTATTCTCTCTTTTTTTCTCCTGCATGGTTCATATCTTGTTGCTAATGAGGCCTTGAAAGAACCATCCCCTTTTTACACACACACACAACAATAAAAAGAAAAACAATTCACATATACAAACTAAAAATATTTTTATCCAAAACAAACAATCAGAGGAAGCCAAAATGAAACAATATTTTTATCCAAACGACATTATTGAGGATGGGTATGCTGAAATACTAAAGTAAAAAATAGTGTGAAACCTGTTAGGTCTTCAAATCAATGTCAACCCAGTGTTGACAAACATATAATCCTGTTGTAGTAACTCATGTCAGTGATGTCACAATGAGGCCATGTATCCTAATTCAATGTGGATACAAGAAAGCTTAAATGTGTCCTTCTATTTACTTTACCATGTTCACTTAGTGCAGCTCAAACAGCTTCTTTGCTGTCCAACTGTACCTCAATCAGGCCCAAGTCAACAAATATGGTAATGTTAATAAAAAGCTATGTTAACATCCACAATGAGTTCATAACTAAAAATATATGTTCTTATGAACCATTTTTATGTTCAATAAAACTTAAGGAACTATGTATTCTAATCAAATAAGTAACTGACAACCTTAACATAAGCAACACGAAAGAAATAAAAGCAAATCAATGCAGATTACACATATAAGCCTAATATATGAAGGGAGTAATTACTTTAAAGACATACTTGTATTTTTTGTTATTGGAGAATTTGCATACTTTTTAAAAAATTACAACCTGTAAAGGCAAATCTTTCAATAAAATGACATAGGCAAGGGCGGTCACAATGAATTTAATTGATTTCAAAAAGAAATATAAAAAGGAAAAAAATGAAGAAATTCAAGGCATGGAATGTGTGTAGTTTGCATTCATAAATTGTGCACCTTTAGAAACTCATGATTTTGTTGAATGCCAACAACATACTCACAAGTTTTATCTAAAATAGGGTAAACAAAAAGCCAATGCAAATTTCAAGCATTTGAAAGAGAATTTAAGAAAGTGAAACTTATATTTCATTTCTCATCATAATCCATCATAACTCTTCTAACTACTAATTAAATTATTTCTACTTATAGCTAATTACTCTACTAATGATGCTAGGACCAAATTATACATGTTTCATACTAAAACTTCAATAATAAATTTCAAACTTGTAAAATTTTATTTGTAGAATCGTAAATTTGATCGATTTTGAACCTAAACTTGTATAGTTGAGAGTTTTTATAACTTCTTTGTGGGATTACCTTGATTGAAAAATTTTCATGGGCACCAATGGAAGCAACAAGTTTGTGCCATGAAGACTTCTTATGAACCAAATGGGTTGCCTCAACACTTTATCCCCAGAGCCTAAGTGTAACGGGTATAGTGCATTGCATCTCTCCCACTTGAACCCCATGTCTCCTTCACTATCTGAACACGCTAACAAAGAAACAATATTACAAACAGATAGTGAGCAAAATGCAAAAAGGAAAAAGCTGCCAACTTTGAGGGTATCCAACATCATAAAAAGAAGAATTGAAAATGAATTTATAAAAATTAGAGAGCAATGTAAGATGGGTATTGATAAAATATAAGTGTAACAATTGCTTGAGTTGGAGAGCAGCATGAACAATGCCCTTACCTCATCATCATTATGAACCTGAAACATACTTGAAAGTATTATTTTCAAAACTTTGGCAAACAAAAATACAAAGTTTCTCAGAAGGATATTTAACCAATTCACTTTATGCAAATAAAATATATACGCCTGGAAGAATTTTCACTTATAACAGAAAGCACAATCCCTTTCTTCTTCCCCCTTTCATCATTAACTTGCAATTTTTCCTTGTCATCCCTCAATTCCTATTCTCTCATTTCGTAAAATAAACCGAAAGATTCGTAATAAAAAATTCTCCCTCAACAATGAAAGTAAATTTATACTCGTGATTGTGAATTTATGATAATTGATGGTATCATAAAGTAATGCAAAATGTATGAAATTCAAGTATGAGAAGTAGTATTAATCTCAACGAAAGTACTTAGAAATTGAACTTAAGCTTAAAATATTCTTAGCAAAATTTAATTGGGATTTATCAAATTCACACAACTGGATAAATAAGAAAAATAGTGAGAACATACAAAAAAGCATAAAGACAAATAAAAGAATCACAGAAACAAAAAAAGCAGTGAATCAAGGCTGTGTGTTTCAAATTCCATAGGAGCTACGAATTTGAAATTATTTTCCCGTTTCATTGTTTGAATTTGAACAACACCATTTCACTCAAGTTCAATCATTTCATTATTTCTCTATCCGTTCAATCTCACCAAATCCTAGCCTAATATTACATTCTGTACAATTCAATTCATCTTATAAAACATGCAGATAATAATAAGTATATAAATAAATAAACAAATTTTTTTCCCAAGCCAATATTTGGCATAGACCCTTCTCTATTTTTCCCTTTAATTTTCCTTACAGAAGCAGAAGAGTGTAACAAAGCTCTTAGTTACCACTTACCAATATTGAAAAGTATGCTCAAAATATCTCAACTTGCACTGCTTCGGAAGGGTAAGCCTCCCCTGAACCAAAGAAATGCACAATACCTCAACACAGTATCACATTTCAACACAAAATTCACTTTACAAACCACTAAAATCGTGGAAAACAACCCAGACACGTCTGTTTGCTCCAACGAAAGAAAGAAATTTAGCATGGTGAAATATAGATAGATTAGAATACATAGCACTAACCTTGTGGATCTGAATTGCTGGATCTGGTGGATGGAAGGCGCAATAGAGAGATGTTGATATGAGTGTGGTGAGATTTGACCATAGTCTTTCAAATCAAGTGGCCGAAGATACTCTTTCCTTATAGCTCAGTCGAAGCAATTTCTCCATACAGCTGTTCTTTTTCTTGTTCGATCGTATATGGCTCTTCACACGATGTCGTTTTGCCCGTTTCCAGTGTAGAGTGGTAATCTAAATCATCAACAAATCTATTTGACTATTTATAAACACTTTTTTAAAACACAGCTTTTGAACTAATTTAATATTTATAGATCAACCCTTACAACTTTTTTTCATTTTATAAAACCTCCTAGGTCTTTAGAGGACCACATTATTCTTTTTCCATAGTAGAACCAACCTTCTATTTTTTTGTCTCTGAGTAGGAATGGTAAAATTCTCCAAAACACGGGAGATTCGACTGTAGAAAAATTGTTTTCAGGAAAATAGAGACGGGACAAAATTTCTCTTAGGCATGCGCATAAATTTGAATGGGAATTTCTATTTCGTTTTCACTAATCTCCGAAATTTATAAATTTATTTAATTGTCTTTAATAATTTATTTCTTATATATCATTTTTAGTCATTTCACATGTAGTGACGAATCTAAAAAATTTTGATAATGGGAACGAAATATATATAACATGATAATAATTCTTATAATAAAAATATTACATTTACATAAAAAATTAGCTATCAAATTTTCTACTATAAATTTGTGTATAAATACATATATTATTTAACTTATTTTTAATGTGTATTTTATATTTCAAAATTTGTATTTTAAAATTTATTCTGCACAAGTGATTATTTTATGTATATATAGCATAATTGTTGTTATAATTATATTTTGTTATTGTAAAATATCATTCGGTTTCGAAATATCTAATTACAAATTAAAATACTAAAACAGTAATTTAGATAATAACATATAATTTAAAATTTAATTTTTTATATTTCATATTTTGAAACCTTGACAATATAATTAAAATGTCTTTTTTTTGTATATGTTGTTAAACAATCATTTAAAAGTCAATTTTCATACAATTAGCTCTTGATGATATTCATAGTTGAAAAAATTCATTCAATTAGTGTAGTTATTATGAAAAAAACTAAAGTTAATGTTAAAAGAAGAAACACAAATGGATAGATAATATTCTTTTGAGACGATTTCTAAGAAAGAACACCAATCTTATTTATATTTGAAAATTAATCATTATAATAGACATCTAATATAAAGTTCTCAAATTGACTATCAAGTGCCGAAAGTTGAATAAAAAATCATTGTGGGGTCAAATTTAATAATTTAGTGGGGGCAAATAAATATTATTATTATTATATACTACTCAATAAAATTCCAAATTGTAGTGGGGGCGCTTGTCCCCACACCCATAAGAGTAGATCCGTCACTGTTCACATGCCATATATATGTAGAGAGAAAGAGAAAGAGTAACCCAAAATTTCTAATCCTTATTTGGATGACTCTTCTTCAATTCATACATCCCTAGCATCGTCCATACTCCATTCAACCTCTCTGCAGCCACTCCCTTGCCACTCTCCCGTCTCACCACATTGTCACCCCTCATCGTTTCATCACTCTCATTGCCTCGTTCTCTATATTCATGGCATTTCTTTCCACAACTCTGTCGTCGTATCCATTCTTCTCTCTGATGCCGTGTCCTCCATCTCATCCACTGCTTTGTGCTTTGACTCACACGTGGCGTCCCCCACCGCATCATTTTAAAAGAAGTTACCATCTTGTTATTTAGACTTTTTATATAAAATCTTGTTATTTTTGTATAGGATGAATACTTTCAGTTCTATTCCTATGGAAAATAATAATTAGTCAGAACTATTAGAGAGATGGAGAATGGGGTCTTTGCGAAAAATGGGACCTTGTGGATAATGGGGATGGGGAGCAATATTCCCCCACAGCGAAGAATAGGAACGGAGACGAAGAGCAAATCTGGAGGCGAGAATAGGGAGCAGGGAGGTATTTCCCGCCCCCGTCCTCGCCCTATCCCGTTGACATCCCTAACTTTGACTTAGGTAGGTAATATTCGCTTGACATCTACTTTTATTCTTTTGTCCTTGGTTTTTCTACCTTTCTTGGCTTTGACTTAAGTAGGTAAAATATGAAGGTTTGAAAGGGTAGAATAAGAATTTAAAAATTTAAAGATTTAATTGAATATAATAAAATAATATATTTATATATAACATATATATTTTTTAGAATTTTTAATTAGTTAGTTTTATAATTTTTGTAATTATATATTTATATTTTTTAGTTAGATTTTTATACTATTTTTAAATTTTGTAATGAGGTCGTTTTTGTGCGAAAAATGTCACAATTAATGTAATATTCTTTTAAAAACTTTGTGGTCAATGATTTAATTAGATTTTTAATTACAAGTACTTTTAAGTTGTGAATTAATATTCTCTTTAAATGTAATATTTTTTACACTGGTAAAGACTTAATTACAAAATTAAAAAATAATGTAGGGGCTAAATTGAAAGAAAAAAGTATAAAAACCTAATTACAAATTAGATAAAATTATAGAGACTAACAGAGTAATTAAATCCTTTTTTAAAAAAATAAAATTTTTGTATTTTATTATTTTAAAGATTTAATTACTCTGTTGGTCTTTATAATTTTGTCAAATTTACAATTAGATCCCTATACTTTTTTTCTTTTCAATTGGGTTCCTACACTGCTTTTAATTTTGTAATTAGATCCTTTTATGTCAAAAATATTAAAATTAACAAAATAATTTTCTCTGAAAACATGTGATCAAAGATCTAATTATGTTCTTAATACTAAATATCTTTAATTTGTGGAGAAATATTTAGTTGATTTCAATATTTTTTATATTAGAAAGGATCTAATTACAAAATTAAAAATAATGTAGGGACCGAATTTAAAAGAAAAAAGTATAGAGACCTAATTAAAAATTTAGTGAAACTATAAGGACCAAGACAGTAATTAAACCTATTTTAAACTAGATAGTCGCTAACGCGTGTAAGTATAGTAAACTAGGATTTGAAAGTCTCTGCTAGAGTTTGTGTGCTAACTAAGGCTCGAGAGTTTTTGACCTGTGAGAGTGTTTTCTAACGTTCCGTTTAGTTGATGTATAGGATGAAACATAGACAAAAAGACACAAAGCACAGACATTAAAAACATAGACATAAAATATTTGTGTTTATATATTGTGTTTGACAAAAATAATAAATAAGACACACAAATATTTAGAAAATATTGAATTACCCTTCATTCAACCACAAGTTTTACCACCACCACTGTACACCTATCACTCCAAATACTGCATGTCATCGTCATTGAATTTTTATTTCTTTAAGTATTTTTTATTTCTTCTAATATCATCTCAAATTATCATTCAAATACTAAATATAAAATTTTCTTGAAAAAATAGAAAATCAAAGTCCAGAAGTTATCAAAGATTAATCAAAATTCAAATAAGTAAAAAATTAAATGTACAATTTTTTTCTTGAAAAAAAAGCAGAACAAATTTGGTTGTACAATCTAAATGAGAAAGAGAAAAAAGAAAGGTTTGGAGAGATAAGAGGACAAAGTTAAAAATTTTAAAAATTAAATAAGGATAAAAAGTTAAAAATTAGTGTCCCATAAGTTGTGTCTTTGTGTCTTACCATATTGGAGGTACACAAATTTAGTGTCTTTATATCCATCCGTGTCCTCCCGTGTCCTTTGAAAATCTGTGTCTCCACAAACCAAACAGCAGACATGTGTCACCGTGACATCAACCAAATGCTTCTAAGAGTGAGAAACTATAATGCACGGACACTGACATGGACATGACACGATATAGGACACGCAGACACATGAATTTAAAATTCTTAAAGACACGGGGACATGGTATATATATAAAATCCTTAACTATTTTCTCATACTATTTTCACCAACTGTTCTTTACTTGCTTGCTTGAATTATCTGATTTACTGTTTTATGATACTGGAACAGAAATACTCAATTTAACTTGTCTGATTAGTCTAATCACTCAACTATTATTGCTCAGTCCATTAATCCCCGTGGGATCGACACTCACTCACCTGAGTTATTACTTGGTATGACCCAATGCACTTACTGGTTAGTTTGTGGTATTCGAAATTCACATCAAGTTTTTGTCACCTGCGTGATCGACGGGATTGAGATCACTTGGCGTCACCATCGTTGTCGTGAGATATACGCTGTCGTCATCGATCTTTCCACAAAGCCACTGCATGAGAGAGGGATGCCGTCGAGGAGCGAAAGAACCTTGTGAGAAAGGAGCTCATTGTTGCCGCTGCATGTGTCGCCACCGTTCGCGCACTCCGTCGCCGCTACTGGAGATGTGGTCACCGAGCCTTTGGTTGCCGAGAAATAGCATTGTCAGTGGCGGAGGTTGCTGTCGGAGCTACTATTCCATTTCGTCATTCTTTATTACAATAAGTTGTTCTCGCTCCGAAACTCTTGCTATACTTGTTTTTGTTATTTGTTGTTAAGATTTTGAGGTATGGATGTTGTAGGATTAATTTACTGAGACTACATACGGTGAAAGTTGCCACTGTTGCTGCTACTAGTCGATTTGGAGGTTCTGCTACCGGGTCGATTTGGAGTTGCTGCTACATCGTTCTGTCATTACAGTAAGTATCTCTATCTCGGAACTCTCACTGTTATTATCGTGTTATATGTTATTAAGGATTTTGCGACATTGATGTTTTAGGATTGAGTTATCGAGGTTGCATGTTGTGACTAAAGCGGCTGCTGTTGTTGTGAAAGTAAACGAAGACATGGATATAGTTGCTGCTGTTGCGAGCCGAGGAAAAACAGGATTTACTACGTTTAATTATACAAATTTTGGCTAGTTGAGGTAGGGGATTGTTTTAAAATTAAAAATGTTTTGGGTTTGAATACCTAATGAGTTCAGTGAATTAATGCAAATGAATGAATCGCTGTGATTCAAGTGATTTTCTTCTGTGGTTGAGGTTGTGGCTGATTTTGTTATTGATTTTTTGATTTTTGAATCTTTGGTAAAAATGATTGAATATGTCAATTCTGAACTTTTATTTTAAATTGGTATGGATTGATTCTAAATGTCGGATTCGGAAATATTAAATTGAAATGCTAATTTTGTTGGGTTGAGGTTGAATAGAGGGAACCCATGAAGGGTGAAAAATCTCTGGCTTTTAGAGGTGGTTCTATCAAAATTTTTGTAAAAATTTAAAGGGTTTTGGAAGTTTGGTTTAAACGAGAAATGAGTTCCCTAATTTCAGTTTGTGAGAATGATTTATGATTTAACCTATATAATTTTAAATAACGACAAAAAGAGATTTAATTAATTAATTGAAGTTTTAAAAAGGCAAGTTACTTTATCAAATTACGGGTACAGGTTTAGGAAGTGTGAGAGGAAATACCGTTAATAGAGTTAGGTGATGGACTTAAAGGAAAAAAAGATAATTGGGGAAGTTTGGCTTGTGATAATGGTATCGAATTTTGGGAGTATTATATTCAAATTGAGGATTTAGAGAAGTTTGGCTTGTCAATCTATAAAGTGACTAATTAGAGAAATGATTTAATGAGATTGAATAGGTTATGCCGTGTTTGAGTTAGATTGTTTTTGGATATTGGTGCACGAAATTGTGATCAATACTTTTCACACATCAAATAATCCCCGGTAATGAATCCAAAAACTTGGTGTTCAATACCATGGCATAAACACAACTTCGCACAACTAACCAGCAAGTGTACTGGGTCATCCAAGTAATAAACCTTACGCGAGTAAGGGTCGATCCCACAGAGATTGTTGGTATGAAGCAAGCTATGGTCACCTTGTAAATCTCAGTCAGGCAAACTCAAATGGGTATGGTGATAAACGAATAAAACATAAAGATAAAGATAGAGATACTTATGTAATTCATTGGTAGGAATTTCAGATAAGCGTATGAAGATGCTTGTCCCTTCCGTCTCTCTGCTTTCCTACTGTCTTCATCCAATCCTTCCTACTCCTTTCCATGGCAAGCTTAAGCAAGGGTTTCACCGTTGTCAGTGGCTACCTCCCATCCTCTCAGTGGAAATGTTCAACGCACCCTGTCACGGCACGGCTATCCATCTGTCGGTTCTCGATCAGGCCGGAATAGAATCCAGTGATTCTTTTGCGTCTGTCACTAACGCCCCGCCCTCAGGAGTTTGAAGCACGTCACAGTCATTCAGTCATTGAATCCTACTCAGAATACCACAGACAAGGTTAGACCTTCCGGATTCTCTTGAATGCCGCCATCAGTTCTAGCCTATACCACGAAGACTCTGATCTCACGGAATGGCTGGCTCGGTTGTCAGGCGAGCACTCGGTTGTCAGGCGATCAACCATGCATCGTGTATCAGGAATCCAAGAGATATTCACCCAATCGAAGGTAGAACGGAGGTGGTTGTCAGTCACACGTTCATAGGTGAGAATGATGATGAGTGTCACGGATCATCACATTCATCAAGTTAAAGAACAAGTGATATCTTAGAACAAGAACAAGCGGAATTGAATAGAAGAACAATAGTAATTGCATTAATACTCGAGGTACAGCAGAGCTCCACACCTTAATCTATGGTGTGTAGAAACTCCACCGTTGAAAATACATAAGAACAAGAGTGATCATTGGTTTCGGCCCCAAAGAGGGAACCAGAAGAACCAAGATGAAAATACAATAGTATAATGTCCTACTTATAGAAAACTAGTAGCCTAGGGTGTACAGAGATGAGTAAATGACATAAAAATCCATTTCCGGGCCCACTTGGTGTGTGCTTGGGCTGAGCAATGAAGCATTTTCGTGTAGAGACTCCTCTTGGAGTTAAACGCCAGCTTTGGTGCCAGTTTGGGCGTTTAACTCCCATTTTGGTGCCAGTTCCGGCGTTTAACGCTGGGATTTCTGAGGGTGACTTTGAACGCCGGTTTGGGCCATCAAATCTTGGGCAAAGTATGGACTATCATATATTGCTGGAAAGCCCAGGATGTCTACTTTCCAACGCCGTTGAGAGCGCCAATTGGGCTTCTGTAGCTCCAGAAAATCCACTTCGAGTGCAGGGAGGTCAGAATCCAACAGCATCTGCAGTCCTTTTTAGTCTCTGAATTAGATTTTTGCTCAGGTCCCTCAATTTCAGTCAGAAAATACCTGAAATCACAGAAAAACACACAAACTCATAGTAAAGTCCAGAAAAGTGAATTTTAACTAAAAACTAATAAAAATATACTAAAAACTAACTAGATCATACTAAAAACATACTAAAAACAATGCCAAAAAGCGTACAAATTATCCGCTCATCACAACACCAAACTTAAATTGTTGCTTGTCCCCAAGCAACTGAAAATCAAATAAGATAAAAAGAAGAGAATATGCAATGAATTCCAAAAACATCTATGAAGATCAGTATTAATTAGATGAGCGGGGCTTTTAGCTTTTTGCCTCTGAACAGTTTTGGCATCTCACTCTATCCTTTGAAATTCAGAATGATTGGCTTCTTTAGAAACTCAGAATCCAGATAGTGTTATTGATTCTCCTAGTTAAGTATGATGATTCTTGAACATAGCTACTTATTGAGTCTTGGCCGTGGCCCAAAGCACTCTGTCTTCCAGTATTACCACCGGATACATATATGCCACAGACACATAATTGGGTGAACCTTTTCAGATTGTGACTCAGCTTTGCTAGAGTCCCCAATTAGAGGTGTCCAGGGTTCTTAAGCTCACTCTTTTTGCCTTGGATCACAACTTTATTTCTTTCTTTTTCTTTCTTTTCTCTTTTTTTTTCGTTTCCTTTTCTTCCCTCTCTTTTTTTTTTTCGTTTTTCTCCCCTTTTTTTTATATTCACTGCTTTTTCTTGCTTCAAGAATCATTTTTATGATTTTTCAGATCCTCAGTAACATGTCTCCTTTTTCATCATTCTTTCAAGAGCCAACATTCATGAACCACAAATTCAAAAGACATATGCACTGTTTAAGCATACATTCAGAAAACAAAAATATTGCCATCACATCAAAATAATTAAACTCTTATAAAATTCAAAATTCATGCAATTCTTTTCTTTTCCAATTAAGAACATTTTTCATTCAAGAAAGGTGATGGATTCATAGGACATTCATAACTTTAAGGCATAGACACTAAGATACTAATGATCACAAGACACAAACATAGACAAACATAAGCACTAAAATTTCGAAAAACAGGAAAATAAAGAACAAGGAAATTAAAGAACGGGTCCACCTTAGTGATGGCGGCTCTTTCTTCCTCTTGAAGATCCTATGGAGTGCTTGAGCTCCTCAATGTCTCTTCCTTGTCTTTGTTGCTCCTCTCTCATGATTCTTTGATCTTCTCTAATTTCATGGAGGATGATGGAGTGTTCTTGATGCTCCACCCTTAGTTGTCCCATATTGGAACTCAATTCTCCTAGGGAGGTGTTTAGTTGCTCCCAATAGTTTTGTGGAGGAAAGTGCATCCCTTGAGGTATCTCAGGGATCTCATGATGAGTGGGGTCTCTTGTGTGCTTCATCCTCTTCTTAGTGATGGGCTTGTCCTCATCAATAGGGATGTCTCCCTCTATGTCAACTCCAACTGAATAACAGAGGTGACAAATGAGATGAGGGAAGGCTAACCTTGCCAAGGTAGAGGACTTGTCCGCCACCTTGTAAAGTTCTTGAGATATAACCTCATGAACTTCTATTTCTTCTCCAATCATGATGCTATGAATCATGATAGCCCGGTCTATGGTAACTTCGGGTCGGTTGCTAGTGGGAATGATTGAGCGTTGAATAAACTCTAACCATCCTCTAGCCACGGGCTTGAGGTCATGCCTTCTCAGTTGAACCGGCTTTCCTCTTGAATCTCTCTTCCATTGGGCGCCCTCTTCACAAATAACTGTGAGGACTTGGTCCAACCTTTGATCAAAGTTGACCCTTCTAGTGTATGGATGTTCATCTCCTTGCATCATGGGCAAATTGAATGCCATCCTTACACTTTCTGGACTAAAATCCAAGTATTTCCCCCGAACCATAGTAAGATAGTTCTTTGGATCTGGGTTCACACTTTGATCATGGTTCTTGGTGATCCATGCATTGGCATAGAACTCTTGAACCATTAAGATTCCGACTTGTTGAATGGGGTTGGTAAGAACTTCCCAAACTCTTCTTCGGATCTCATGTCGGATCTCCGGATATTCACCCCTTTTGAGTGAAAAAAGGATCTCGGGGATCACCTTCTTCAAGGCCACAACTTCATAGAAGTGGTCTTGATGCACCCTTGAGATGAATCTTTCCATCTCCCATGACTCGGAGGTGGAAGCTTTTGCCTTCCCTTTTCTCTTTCTAGAGGTTTCTCCGGCCTTGGATGCCATAAATGGTTATGGAAAAACAAAAAGCAATGCTTTTACCACACCAAACTTAAAAGGTTTGCTCGTCCTCGAGCAAAAGAAGAAAGAAGAGAGTAGAAGAAGAAGAAATGAGGAAGAAGGGAATGGCTTTGTGTTCGGCCAAAAGGGGGAGAAGTGGTGTTTAGGTTGTGTGAAAATGAAGGAGTGAAGATGGGTTTATATAGGAGTGGGGGGTGGTGATGGTTCGGCTATGTTAGGGTGGGTTTAGGAGGGAAAGTGTTTTGAATTTGAATGGTTGGGTAGGTGGGGTTTTATGAAGGATGGATGTGAGTGGTGAAGAGAAAGATGGGATTTGATAGGTGAAGGGTTTTTGGGGAAGAAGTGTTGAGGTGATTGGTGAATGGGTGAAGAAGAAGAGAGAGAGTGGTGGGGTAGGTGGGGATCCTGTGGGGTCCACAGATCCTGAGTTGTCAAGGAAAAGTCATCCCTGCACCAAATGGCAAGCAAAATCTCGTTTTGTGCCAATTCTGGTGTTAAACGCCGGGCTGGTGCCCATTTCTGGCGTTTAACGCCAGCTTCTTGCCCTTTTCTGGCGTTTAACGCCAGTCTGGTGCCCCTTTCTGGCGTTAAACGCCCAGAATGGTGCCAGACTGGGCGTTAAACGCCCAACAGCTAGCCTCACTGGCGTTTAAACGCCAGTACGCTCTCCTCCAGGGTGTGCTGTTTTTCTTTCTGTTTTTCATTCTGTTTTTGCTTTTTTTTCATTGATTTTGTGACTTCTCATGATCATCAACCTAAAAAAAAAACATAAAATAACAAAGGAAAATAGATAAAATATAACATTGGGTTGCCTCCCAACAAGCGCTTCTTTAATGTCAGTAGCTTGACAGAGGACTCTCATGGAGCCTCAGAAATGCTCAGAGCCATGTTGGAACCTCCCAACACCAAACATAGAGTTTGAATGTGGGGGTTCAACACCAAACTTAGAGTTTGGTTGTGGCCTCCCAACACCAAACTTAGAGTTTGACTGTGGGGGCTCTGTTTGGCTCTGTTTTGAGAGAAGCTCTTCATGCTTCCTCTCCATGGTGACAGAGGGATATCCTTGAGCCTCAAACACAAAGGATTCTTCATTCACTTGAATGATCAATTCTCCTCTATCAACATCAATCACAGCCCTTGCTGTGGCTAGGAAGGGTCTGCCAAGGATGATGGATTCATCCATGCACTTCCCAGTCTCTAGGACTATGAAATCAGTAGGGATGTAATGGTCTTCAACTTTTACCAGAACATCCTCTACAAGTCCATAGGCTTGTTTTCTTGAATTGTCTGCCATCTCTAGTGAGATTTTTGCAGCTTGCACCTCAAAGATCCTTAACTTCTCCACTACAGAGAGAGGCATGAGGTTTACACTTGACCCTAAGTCACACAAGGCCTTCTTGAAGGTCATGGTGCCTATGGTACAAGGTATTGAAAATTTCCCAGGATCCTGTCTCTTTTGAGGCAGTTTCTGCCTAGACAAGTTATCCAGTTCTTTGGTGAGCAAATGGGCTTCATCCTCCCAAGTCTCATTTCCAAATAACTTGTCATTTAACTTCATGATTGCTCCAAGGTATTTAGCAACTTGCTCTTCAGTGACATACTCATCCTCTTCTGAGGAAGAATACTCATCAGAGCTCATGAATGGCAGAAGTAAGTCCAATGGAATCTCTATGGTCTCATTTTAAGCCTCAGATTCCCATGGTTCCTCATTGGGGAACTCATTGGAGGCCAGTGGACATCCATTGAGGTCTTCCTCAGTGGTATTCACTGCCTCTCCTTCCTCCCAAAATTCGGCCATGTTGATGGCCTTGCACTCTCCTTTTGGATTTTCTTCTATATTGCTTGGAAGAGTACTAGGAGGGAGTTTAGTAATTTTCTTGCTCAGCTGACCCACTTGTGCCTCCAAGTTTCTAATGGAGGACCTTGTTTCAGTCATGAAACTTTGAGTGGTTTTGATTAGATCAGAGACCATGGTTGCTAAGTCAGAGGTATTCTGCTTAGAACTCTCTGTCTGTTGCTGAGAAGATGATGGAAAAGGCTTGCTATTGCTAAACCTGTTTCTTCCACCATTATTATTGTTGAAACCTTGTTGAGGTCTCTGTTGATCATTCCATGAGAAATTTGGATGATTTCTCCATGAAGAATTATAGGTGTTTCCATAGGATTCTCCCATGTAATTCACCTCTTCCATTGAGGGGTTCTCAGGATCATAGGCTTCTTCCTCAGATGAAGCCTCCTTAGTACTGCTTGGTGCATTTTGCATTCCAGACAGACTTTGAGAAATCATATTGACTTGTTGAGTCAATATTTTGTTCTGAGCCAATATGGCATTCAGAGTGTCAATCTCAAGAACTCCTTTCTTCTGACTAGTCCCATTGTTCACAGGATTTCTTTCAGAAGTGTACATGAATTGGTTATTTGCAACCATTTCAATCAGCTCTTGAGCTTCTGTAGGCGTCTTCTTCAGATGAAGAGAGCCTCCAGCAGAGCTATCCAAAGACATTTTGGATAGTTCAGAGAGACCATCATAGAAAATACCTATGATGCTCCATTCAGAAAGCATATCAGAAGGACACTTTCTGATTAATTGTTTGAATCTTTCCCAAGCTTCATAGAGGGATTCTCCTTCCTTCTGTCTGAAGGTTTGGACTTCCACTCTAAGCTTACTCAATTTTTGAGGTGGAAAGAACTTTGCCAAGAAGGCATTGACTAGCTTTTCCCAAGAGTCCAGGCTTTCTTTAGGTTGAGAGTCCAACCATGTTCTAGCTCTGTCTCTTACAGCAAAAGGGAATAGCATAAGTCTGTAGACCTCAGGGTCAACCCCATTAGTCTTGACAGTGTCACAGATTTGCAAGAATTCAGCTAAAAACTGATGAGGATCTTCCAATGGAAGTCCATGGAACTTGCAATTCTATTGCATTAGAGAAACTAATTGAGGCTTAAGCTCAAAGTTGTTTGCTCCAATGGCAGGGATAGAGATGCTTCTCCCATAAAAGTCGGGAGTAGGTGCAGTAAAGTCACCCAGCACCTTCCTTGCATTGTTGGCATTGTTGTTGTTTTCGGCTGCCATGGGTTCTTCTTCTTTGAAGATTTCTGTTAGGTCCTCTACAGAGAGTTGTGCTTTGGCTTCTCTTAGCTTTCACTTCAAGGTCTTTTCAGGTTCAGGATCAGCCTCAACAAGAATGTTTTTGTCCTTGCTCCTGCTCATATGAAAGAGAAGAGAACAAGAAAATATGGAATCCTCTATGTCACAGTATAGAGATTCCTTGAGGTGTCAGAGGAAAAGAAAAATAGAAGGTAGAAGTAGAAAATTCGAACTTTATTCAAAGAAGATGGAGTTCGAATTTTGCATTTAGGAATAGTGTTAGTCCATAAAATAGAAGGATGTGAGAAGAAGGGAAGTGATTTTCGAAAATCAAGTAAAAAATTTTGAAAACATTTTGAAAAACACTAATTGATTTTCGAAAATAAAAGTGGGAAAGAAATCAAGTGATTTTTGAAAAAGAGTTTGAAATTAGAAATCAAAAAGATTTGATTGAAAACTATTTTGAAAAAGATGTGGTCAAGAAGATATGATTAGTTAAAAAAAAGTGTGATTGAGAAGATATGATTTGAAAAACATTTTAAAAAGATTTGATTTTGAAAAGTAATGACTTGGCTAACAAGAAAAGATATGATTCAAACATTAAACCTTTCTCAACAGAAAAGGCAACATACTTGAAATGTTGAATCAAATCATTGATTGATAGCAAGTATTTTTAAAAATAGAAAGAAATTGATTTTGAAAACATATGATTGAAAAGATATGATTTGAAAAAGATTTGATTTTGAAAAAGTTTGAAAACTGAAAAAAAAATCTGCATTGAAAACAAAATCTTCCCTCTTGTGCCATCCTGGCGTTAAACGCCCAGAATGGTGCACATTCTGGCGTTTAACGCCCAAAACTAGACCCTTTTGGGCGTTAAACGCCCAACCAGGTACCCTGGCTGGCGTTTAAACGCCAGTCTGTCCTTCTTCACTGGGCGTTTTGAACGCCCAGCTTTTTCTGTGCAATTCCTCTGCAGTATGTTCTGAATCTTCAATTCTCTGTATTATTGACTTGAGAAGACACAAATTAAAAATATTTTTGGATTTTTAATAATAAGGAATAATCAAAATACAACTAAAATCAAATAACAATGCATGCAAGACACCAAACTTAGCAGTTTGTATACTACTGACACTAATGGGAATGCATATGAGACACATAAACACTCAAGTCAAGGGAATTCAAAGATTAGAGTAAGAAATCATCAAGAATTATTTGAAGATCCTTAAGACATATGAATGAATGCATGCAATTGACACCAAACTTAACATGAGACACTAGACTCAAACAAGAAATATTTTTGGATTTTATGACTTTGTAAATTTTTTTGTGCTTTTTTCGAAAATTAAGTGGAAAAAGAAAATAAAGGTATCAAAATTCTTAATGAGAATTCCAGGAATCAGTGCAATGCTAGTCTAAGACTCCGGTCCAGGAATTAGACATGGCTTTACAGCCAGCCAAGCTTTCAAGGAAAGCTTCGGTCCAAAACACTAGACATGGCCAATGGCCAGCCAAGCCTTAGCAGATCACTGCTCCAAAAGCAAGATTGATAGAAATCAACAAGCTTTTGTGATGATAAGTTGAAACCTCGGTCCAATGAAATTAGACATGGCTTCACAGCCAGCCAGACTTCAACAAATCATTATGAAACTCTAGAATTCATCTTCAATAATTCCGAAAAAAAAATACCTAATCTAAGCAACAAGATGAACCGTCAGTTGTCCAAACTCAACAATCCCCGGCAACGGCGCCAAAAACTTGGTGCACGAAATTGTGATCAATACTTTTCACAAATCAAATAATCCCCGGTAATGAATCCAAAAACTTGGTGTTCAATACCATGGCATAAACACAACTTCGCACAACTAACCAGCAAGTGTACTGGGTCGTCCAAGTAATAAACCTTACGCGAGTAAGGGTCGATCCCACAGAGATTGTTGGTATGAAGCAAGCTATGGTCACCTTGTAAATCTCAGTCAGACAAACTCAAATGGGTATGGTGATAAACGAATAAAACATAAAGATAAAGATAGAGATACTTATGTAATTCATTTGTAGGAATTTCAGATAAGCGTATGAAGATGCTTGTCCCTTCCGTCTCTCTGCTTTCCTACTGTCTTCATCCAATCCTTCCTACTCCTTTCCATGGCAAGCTTAAGCAAGGGTTTCACCGTTGTCAGTGGCTACCTCCCATCCTCTCAGTGGAAATGTTCAACGCACCCTGTCACGGCACGGATATCCATCTGTCGGTTCTCGATCAGGCCGGAATAGAATCCAGTGATTCTTTTGCGTCTGTCACTAACGCCCCGCCCTCAGGAGTTTGAAGCACGTCACAGTCATTCAGTCATTGAATCCTACTCAGAATACCACAGACAAGGTTAGACCTTCCGGATTCTCTTGAATGCCGCCATCAGTTCTAGCCTATACCACGAAGACTCTGATCTCACGGAATGGCTGGCTCGGTTGTCAGGCGAGCACTCGGTTGTCAGGCGAGCACTCGGTTGTCAGGCGATCAACCATGCATCGTGTATCAGGAATCCAAGAGATATTCACCCAATCGAAGGTAGAACAGAGGTGGTTGTCAGTCACACATTCATAGGTGAGAATGATGATGAGTGTCACGGATCATCACATTTATCAAGTTAAAGAACAAGTGATATCTTAGAACAAGAACAAGCGGAATTGAATAGAAGAACAATAGTAATTGTATTAATACTCGAGGTACAGCAGAGCTCCACACCTTAATCTATGGTGTGTAGAAACTCCACCGTTGAAAATACATAAGAACAAGAGTGATCATTAGTTTCGGCCCCAAAGAGGGAACCAGAAGAACCAAGATGAAAATACAATAGTATAATGTCCTACTTATAGAAAACTAGTAGCCTAGGGTGTACAGAGATGAGTAAATGACATAAAAATCCACTTCCGGGCCCACTTGGTGTGTGCTTGGGCTGAGCAATGAAGCATTTTCGTGTAGAGACTCCTCTTGGAGTTAAACGCCAGCTTTGGTGCCAGTTTGGGCGTTTAACTCCCATTTTGGTGCCAGTTCCAGCGTTTAACGCTGGGATTTCTGAGGGTGACTTTGAACGCCGGTTTGGGCCATCAAATCTTGGGCAAAGTATGGACTATCATATATTGCTGGAAAGCCCAGGATGTCTACTTTCCAACGACGTTGAGATCGCGCCAATTGGGCTTCTGTAGCTCCAGAAAATCCACTTCGAGTGCAGGGAGGTCAGAATCCAACAGCATCTGCAGTCCTTTTTAGTCTCTGAATTAGATTTTTGCTCAGGTCCCTCAATTTCAGTCAGAAAATACCTGAAATCACAGAAAAACACACAAACTCATAGTAAAGTCCAGAAAAGTGAATTTTAACTAAAAACTAATAAAAATATACTAAAAACTAACTAGATCATACTAAAAACATACTAAAAACAATGCCAAAAAGCGTACAAATTATCCGCTCATCAGATATGAAAGATTATGTTTTATTTTGAGTTAGTGTACAACCTTGACCTCGAGTTTAGGGTGTCGTATTTAAAGACCTCATACCCGTAAGCCGTACGTAACGGCCCAAGCCTCGCCCAATGAATGATAGAGGTATAGAATAGGATTTTAGAAGAGTTGTTGATGAGTATGTTGAGAGTTGTGATTGAAATTGAAATAAGTAAATATTGAGATTATAATGAATGAGGTGATGATAGTGATGATGAGAATAATGATGAATTTGAGATTTAATGAGATATGAATTGATGAATGATGATGACATTAAGAATCGTGAATTAAAATTCTATTTGGTTTGTATAATTGAGACATTGTTGATCCTCTATCGCAAGATGTGACCGGGCACTTTAACTTTTCGGGTTACTGGTGCACGCAGCTGGCTCCACAGAATTCGCACAGATAGACCGGCAAGTATACCGGGTCATCCAAGTAATACCTGAGGAGAGTCAGGGTTGATCTCACAGAGATTGTAAATTTGAGCAAGCAGTGGACACCTTGCAGATCTTAGTTAGGCGGATAGAAAATCATAAGTTGTCATGGATAAATGCATAAAATAAATAATTAAATAAAACGTTACTGATTAGACGAGAATTCAATGGTGATAGAATGATTGAGGCTTCGAAGATGCTTTGTCTTTCTGGATTAACTTTTCTTACTGTCTTCTTCAATAACCTTCTAATTCCTTCAATGGCAGCCGTAAGTGATTAACTCATGTCCTCTCATCAAGTTAACCTCCTCCACTGTAGCAATCTACCACGTTGAGATGACTCATGTCCTCTCATCAAGCCACCTCTAGGTTTCTCATTGTAGCAGAAGATGGAGCTCTAAGTAGTCTACTCTCCTTCACAATCCTACTCAAGGTGCCACAGACAAGGCAGATCTTTCGGATTAGAGAGTGCTGCTTCTCTGACTCTAGCCTTAACGCCACAAAGACCTCACGCACCCATAGTTAACGGGATTATATGTCACATATCCAAAGTTGCTCAGATGCTCTATTGGAATCCGCAATGCAATCTCTAGCTTTAGTTCCACGGTATCTGGGTCACGAATCATACAGAACCCATGTAGAACAAGGATGATTGTCATGGGTTACCCTCAATTCATAAGATGAAGAACGAGGTTGCATAAGAGAATAAAATCAGACACATTGAATGATAACAGTAATATTATTGATCCATGAAACTCAACAGAGCTCCTAACCTTAACCTTAGGAGTTTAGTGACTCATGCTGATAGAAAAATACAATGGAAACGTAAAAGTGGGCAACAGTCCTCTAACAAGGGTGAACTCTTGTATATATATATACTAATCTAATAACTAAGGATTACAGAAATAAGATAAACTAAGTTGATAGTGCGAAAATCCACTTTTGGGGCCCATTTGGTGAGTGTTTGGGCGGAGCCTGAGTGTCTCTCATGAGCTAGTACTCCTTAGGGGCATTGAACACCACCCCTGGGCTCCCTTTTGGGCGTTTCAATGCCAGCTACTCCCCTTTGGGCGTTGAACGCCAGAGATGGGTTGGAGGCTGGCGTTGAACGCCAGTTTTGGGCCTTCATTTCCGAAGCAAAGTATAGACTATTATATATTTCTGGAAAGCGCTGGATGTTAGCTTTCCATAGCCATTGAAAGCGTGCCATTTATACCTTTGTAGCTCCAGAAAAGCTCCTTCGAGTGCACGGAGGTATGATCCTGACAGCATCTACAGTCCTTTCTCTACTTCTGGATCAGACTTCTACTCAAGCTCCTCAATTTCAGCCAAGAAATTCCTGAAATTAGCATAAAACACACAAACTTAAAGTAGAATCCAAAAATGTGAATTTTGCACTAAAACCTATGAAAACTTAATAAAACTTAAACAAAACATACTAAAAACTATATGAAAATAATGCCAAAAAGCATATAAAATATCCGCTCATCAAAATACCAAACTTAAACTGTTGCTTGTCCCCAAGTAACCAAAAACAAAGTAGGATAAAAAGAAGAGAATGATACAATAAATCTCAGAGTTCTCAATGAAGCTCAGTTTTAATTAGATGAGCGTGACTAGTAGCTTTTTGCTTCTGAATAGTCTTGGCATCTCATTTTCCATTGAAGCTCAAAATGATTGGCATCTTTAGGAAATCAGAATCTAGATGATACTATTGATTCTTCTAGTTTAGTTCTTTTTTATTCTTGAACATAGCTTCTTTAAAGTCTTGGCCGTGACCCTAAGCACTTTATTTTCCAGTATTACCACCGGATACATAAATGCCATAGACACTTTAACTGGGTGAACCCTTTTGGATTGTGATTCAGCTTTGCTAGAATCCCCAGCCAGTGGTGTCCAGAGTTCTTAAGCACACTCTTTTGCTTTGGATCACGACTTTAACTGCTCTGTCTCAAGATTTGCACTTGACACCTTCACACCACAAGCATATAGTTAGGGAAGCAGTTCATTTGAACTGTTCAGGCCAAGATTTCGTTTCTTTCAGGTCCTCCTAACCATTGATGCTCAAAGCCTTGGATCCTTGCTCTTGCATTTTGGTTTAAAGATCTTATTGGCTTCTTGCTCTTGCCTTTTTGTTTAAAGAGATATTGGCTTTTTCTACTTTTTTCTTTTTCTGCTTGCTTTTTTTTCGCATATGCCTCTATATTTTTTTTATTTTATTGCTTTTTGCAGCTTTTTCTTGCTTCAAGAATCAATTTGTGGATTTTTCATATTACCAATAATACTTCATTTTTATCATCATTCTTTCAAGAGCCAACATTCTTTATTCCAATATCAAACATGCACTGTTTATTCATACATTCAGAAAACAAAAGCAATGCCACTACATCAAATAATTGAACTATTCCTAATATATGACTCGAAATTCATGCATCTTACTTTTCTTTTTCAATTAAAATTTTCTTTTAAGCAAGGTGATATATGCCTGGAATATTTCAGAACTTTAAGACATAAAGATGATCATGCACTAGAAACAGACAATTGAACAAAATACATGGAAAACAGAAAAATAACATAAGCAAATAGGGGAGTACAGGGAACCAATCCACCTTAGTGATGGCGGCCACTACTCCTTCTAGAGGATCCAATGGAGTGCTTGATTTCCTCTATGTCACGCCCCTGCCTCTGTTGTTCTTCCCTCATAACTCTTTGTTCTTCCCTCATGGCTCTTTGATCTTCTCTTATGTCATAGAGGATGGTGGAGTGCTCTTGATATCCCATCCTTAGTTGATCCATGCTGGAGCTTAATTCTCCTAGAGAAATGTGTAATTGGTCCTAATAGCCTTGGGAAGGAAAATACATCCCTTAAGACATCTCAGGGATTTCTTGTTGAGGCAGGTCCACATGCTCTTGCTGTGGTCCATGTGCTGGCTCTCTAGTTTGCTCCATCTTCTTCTTAGTGATGGGCTTGTCCTCCTCAACAGGAATGTCTCATTCTATGAGAATTTCAGCTAAATTGCACAGATGACAAATAAGGTGGGGGAATGCCAACCTTGCTAAGGGAGAAGGCTTTTCAGCTTTCTTGTTCAACTCTTGAGGTATTACCTCATGTACCTCCACCTTACTTCCAATCATGATACAATGAATCATGATGGCTTTGTCAATGGTCACTTTTGACCGATTGCTACTAGGGATGATAGAGTGTTGGATAAATTCCAACCATCCTCTAGCTATAGGCTTGAGGTCAAGCCTTTTCAATTGGATAGGCTTGCCTTGAGCATCCCTCTTCCACTGAGCTCCTTCCACACAAATTTCAGAAAGGACTTGGTCCAACCTTTGGTTAAAATTGACTCTTCTGGTGTAAGGATGTGGGTCTCCTTGCATCATTGGCAAATGGAGTGCCAACCTTACACTCTCCGGGCTTATATCCAAGAGACGCCCTCAGATCATGGTATGCCAATTTTTGGGACGAGGGTTCACACTAGTGTCATGGTTTTTAGTAACCCATGCATTAGATTAGAACTCTTGCACCATCAAGATCCCAACTTCCGGGATAAGATTGGTTAGGACTTCCCAATCTCTCCTTCGGATTTCTCTTCGGATCTCTAGGTACTCATTTTTTTTAGCCTAAAAGAGACTTCAAAAACCACCATTTTCTTTGTCACTACGTCATAGAAGTGGTCTTGATGAGCTGGAAGCAACTGCTTTTCCTTTCCTCTTTCTAGAGGATTCTCCGACTTTGGGTGCCATAAGTGTGAATAGAAAAAAAGCAATTCTTTTCCAACACCAAACTTAAAAGCTTTGCTCCTCCTCGAGTAAAATATGAAGAAAAGAGTAGAAGAAGAAGAGAATAGAGTGGAGAAAGAGGGTTAGAGGGCTCGGCCAACTGGGTCTTTTAGTGTATGAAAGTTGTGTGTATGAAGGGTAGGAAGAAGGGGTATTTATAGGAGTGGGATAGGTTGTTTCGAATGAATGGGTGGAAAATTTTGAATTTGAAGTGGATGAGGGTTGGTAGGAGTTATAATGATTTTGGGAAGAGATATGGATGTGATTGGGTTAGGGTTTAGAGGGAAGAGTATGTGGGGAAGAGTGAAAGTAAGAGAGAGAAGAAGGTGGGGTAGGTGGAGATTCTGTGGGACCCACTAGTCTTGAGGGGTTAGGGAATTTGAGTTTCTTGCTCCTTGTGGGCGTTGAACACCCAGCTCCTGTTCCTGGATGGGGTTCAATGCCAGTTATGTGCCTCTCATTGGGCGTTGAATGCCCATTAGGGTGTTCCTACTTGGCGTTCAACACCAGATCTGTGCCTCTGTTAAGGCGTTGAATGCCCAGGTTCTGCCCCCTGACTGGCGTTCAACGCCAGCTTCAGGCTCTCTGGCTGGCATTCAATGCTAGCACTGTGCTCCCTGGTTGGCATTCAATGCCAGCAAGGTTTGTGCTCTAAGGAGTTCTGTTTCCAGCTCTGACTGTTTCTGTTTCTGTTCTAACTACTGCTCATGATCATAAACTTAAACTAATATGAAAATTAGAATGATATAACTGAAATAAACTTAATGAAAAACATAAATAACTTTAACTATGGTTGGGTTGCCTCCCAACAAGCGCTTCTTTGAGTCTTGTGCAAATTTGTTTATTTTAGGTAGCATTAAACTAGATTTGATGAAATTTCTGCAGCACAAGAATTAAAGGAGACGATAGCGAGGAGTGATGCGTGCGCGTACCCGACACGTACGTGTGATTTCGAGCTTTCCATGGCGACGCGTACGCGTGAAAAGCGAAGTTGCACAGCGACGCGTACACGTACCTGACGCGTACGCGTGACACGCAGAATAGACCATTGATGCGTACGCGTGACTGACGCGTACGCGTGACATGCGCCACGTGCAGAAAATGCAGAAAACGTTGGGGCAATTTATGGGTCCCATTTTGGCACTCAAGTAAGGTTCAGCTCTCTGCCAAGTTAGGCGCGGATCTAATGAAGCCAAGTGATCCCACGTTACAAGGCGTGGATTATTTAATTGATTCTGATTCAAATTTGAATTTAAAAAGAGAAAAAGATATTATCTTAATTTTAGATATTAGATTTTAAATTAATTAGGATTAGTTATAAAAAGGAGAAACTTTTCTTCTTTAGGGGGATTCTGGGGGATTCCATTCCATCAGATTGGAACTCAGTACATTTTACCTGAATCCTTATTTTCTCTCTCAATCATGAGCAACTAAACCTCCACTATTAAGGTTAGGAGCTCTATCTGTTGTATGGATTGATACTATTATTTTTCTATTTTAATTCATGTTTTGATTTATATTTCAATAATTGTTTTCATTCTTTATTTTATGAATTTGGGTGGAACGGAAGTATGACCCATGTTCTAATTGAGTTCTTGTATAACTTGGAAAAGCTATTTACTTGAACAATAGCTTGAAAACATATTATCCTGAATTTCTAATTGTTTGTATTTAACGGGATACGTGATATATAATCCCCTTATTTTTGGATAATTAGGATTCTTGTGGCATATAAACTAGAATTTGATCACCACCCTCTAATTGGAATTAATTGACCAAGGAATTGGCAGTTGATGAATTTTAGAGGAGACTAGGAAGGTCTAAGGAATTAGGTTCTAGTCACAAATAGTTAGCCATGAATTAAATCTTGCATGATTAAATAGGTAATAAGAAACGTCAATTAGGAAAGTAGATAACTCTGAAGCCTTAATTGTTTTCTCCCATATTTTATTTTCAACTTATTTACTTGCTGCTTTCTGATATTTTGAAGTCACTTTTTAAACCTTTTGAACATCTCAAAACCATTTTCTGCTTGCCTAACTAAGTAAATCATTTAACCACTGTTCCTTAGTCTATCAATCGTCGTGGGATCGACCCTCACTCACCTGAGGTATTACTTGGTAAGACCCGGTACCCTTGTCGGTTAGTTTGTGGGTTATAAAATACCACACCAATCACCAAACTTAGAGTTGGTGTCTGGGGGTTCTATATAACTTTGCACTGAGAGAGAAGGTTTGAACACTAGGTATTGCATAACTATTTCTCTTTTGTCAGAGGGAGAGTTAGGGTTAGGCATCTTTAACAAGATGTGGTCCTCCCAAAATCGTAGAATAAGCTCTCCCTTTGCCACATCAATGATAGCATTAGCAGTGGCTAATAAGGGTCTTCTAAGGATGATTGATTCATCCTCTTCCTCCCCAGTATCGAGGATTATGAAATCAGCAAGGATGTAAATGTCTTCAACCTTTACTAAGACATCCTCTACACGACCATAAGCATTTTTCATGGACTTGTTTGCCATCTCTAATGAGATTTTTGTAGCTTGTAACTTAAAGATTCTCAACTTCTCCGCTACAGAGAGTGGCATAAGGTTTATGCTTGACCCTAGGTAACAAAGGGCCTTATCAAAGGTAATGGTGCCTTTGGTGTAAGGAATTTGGAAGCGTCTGGGAGCCAGCAACTTCTGAGGTAGTTTCTGCTAAACCAAGACATTGAGTTCCTTGGTAAGCACTGGAGGTTCTTCCTCCAATGGTTTTGTGCCAAACAACTTGGCATTCAGCTTTATTAGAATTCCTAGGGAACATTCAAGGGAACATCAATGGGCTCCTCATAAACCTTTGTGCACGAAACTGGCTCCGTAGAATTTGTACAGATAGATCGGCAAGTATACTGGTTCATCCAAGTAATACTTGAGGTGAATTAGGGTCAATCCCACGGAGATTGTTGGTTTGAGCAAGTAGTGGACACCTTGCAGATCTTAGTTAGGCGGATAGAAAATTATAAGTTGTCACAGAAAAATGCATAAAATAAATAATTAAATAAAACGTTACTGATTAGACGAGCATTCAATGGTGATAGAATGATTGAGGCTTCGGAGATGCTTTGTCTTTCTAGACTAACTTTTCTTATTGTCTTCTTCAATAACCTTCTGATTTCTTCAATGGCAACCGTAAGTGATTAACTCACGTCTTCTCATCAAGTTAACCTCCTTCACTGCAGCAATCCACCACATTGAGATGACTCATGTCCTCTCATCAAGCTACCTCTAGGTTTCTCACTGTAGCAGAAGATGAAGCTCTAAGAAATCCACTCCCCTTCACGATCCTACTCAAGGTGCCACAGACAAGGCAGATTTTCTGGATTAGAGAGTGCTGCTTCTCTAACTCTAGCCATAACACCACAGAGACCTCATGCACCCATAGTCAACAAGATTATATGTCACATATCTAAAGTTGCTCAGATGCTTTATTGGAATTTGCAGTGCAATCTCTAGTTTTAGTTCAACGATATCCGGGTCAGGAATCACGCAAAACATATGTAGATCAAGGATGATTGTCACGGGTCACCCTCAATTCATAAGATGAAGAACGAGGTTGCATAAGAGAATAGAATCAGACATATTGAATGAAAATAGTAATATTATTAATCCATGAAACTCAGTAGAGCTCCTAACCTTAACCTTAGAAGGTTAGTGACTCATGCTGATAGAAAAATACAATGGAAACGTAAAAGTGGGCAAGAGTCCTCTAACAATGGTGAACTCTTGTATATATATACTAATCTAATAACTAAGGATTACATAAATAAGATAAACTACGTTGATAGTGTGAAAATCCACTTCTGGGGCCTACTTGGTGAGTGTTTGGGCTGAGCTTGAGTATCTCCAATGAGCTAGTATTCCTTAGGGGTGATGGATGCCACCCTTGGGCTCCCTATTGGGCGTTTCAATGCTAGCTACTCTCCTTTGGGCGTTGAATGCCAGAGATGGGGCTAGAAGTTGACGTTGAATGCTCGTTTTGGGCCTTCATTTTCGAAGCAAAGTATAGACTATTATATATTTCTAGAAAGCCCTGGATGTTAGCTTTCCATTTACGTTATGAGTGCACCATTTAGACTTTTGTAACTCCAAAAAAGCTCCTACTAGTGCACGGAGGTCAGATCTTGACAACATCTGCAATCCTTTCTCTGCTTTTGGATCAGACTTCTGCTCAAGCTCCTCAATTTCAGTCAAAAAATATCTTAAATCAACATAAAACACACAAACTCAAAGTAGAATGCAAAATGTTAAATTTTCACTAAAACCTATGAAAAATTAATAAAACTTAAACAAAACATACTAAAAACTATATGAAAATAATGCCAAAAAGTGTATAAAATATCCGCTCATCAGTTACCCCATGGGCATATATATATATATATATATATATATATATATATATATATATATATATATATATATATATATATATATATATATATATGAATTTGAGCTTTGGTTATCTCACCCATGGATAATTTGAGCTTGGGATTTTTTTCATGGATATTATTGAGCCTAAGGATGCACGCACAAAGGGACTGTCCACGGTTAGCTACCAGGATATGTTGGGTTGACTATATAACCGACATATGATATCATCAGTCATAGCACATGCATGCATTATGTGCATTTGTACTATTTTGCTTGAGTGTGCATTGTTTTGGTTTGCCTAATTGGTTAACTAGTCTTATCTGCTACTTGCTCTACTTGTTGTATCTATATTTTATTTTTAATTTCTTTGTTTGATTTGTATGCGTATGTTTTTCTAAGAGACCCTCTTTGGTGGAGCCGTGATGAGGGTGGTTTCTGATATGTGGTGATGAAAGTTAAGGTCGGGTGCACTATGTGTTGCATTATTATTCTAATTTATGAATTGGTTGGATGGGAGTGAGCGATGTGAGTTGGGTAGGAAGCCCTTAAGCACGTCTTTGGTCCTCTTTCATTTCTTTAAACTATTCACCATACTGATTTGTAAACTAAAGGAGTTATTTTATGACTTTTCAAAGTAGTTTTTCCATAAAGCTTTTTCAAAAGGTTATTTCAAGGATAAACTATTTTTATAATAAAATTAAATCCATTTGCAAGTATTTCTTTGCTTTGATGGTATTTTCTTTCCTGCTGTGAACCTGCAAGGACGATGTTCTTACTTGATGAGCGGATATTTTATACGCTTTTTGATGTTATTTTCTTAGTGTTTTCAATATGTTTTGTTGAGTGTTATTATGTTTTTATTGCAAAATTCACTTTTTGGATTCTCCTTTGAGCTTTTGTATTTTCTCATGTTTTTAGGTGATTTTTGGATGAATTTGACAAGTTCTAGCAAGAGTCTGATTCAGAGGCAAGGAAAGCATAGCAGATGCTCTCAAAATCTGACTTCCGTGCATTCAAATGAGCACTTCTAGAGTTATAGAGGTCTAAATGAGGCATTCTCAACGGCTTTAGAAAGCTAACTTCTAGATCTTTTCAGCAATATATAATGGTCTATACTTTTCTTCAGATTGAACTTCCCAAATTGGGTGTCAAATGCCCAAACTACCCCCTTTTCTGGCGTTCAACGCCCCAAAGGGACCAACCTCCCAAGTTGAACGCCCAAACTAGCGTTCAACGCCACAAAGGAAGCAAGGAAGTAGCATATCTACCCCCTATAGGGTGTTGGACGCCCACTCCCTCAAGTCAGAAGCCAAGCTCAGCCCAAACACTCACTAAGTGGGCCCTAGAAGTGGATTTTCGCACCTTTAGCCTAGCTTATTTCATTATTGTAATTTCTAATTATTATTAGTTTCTCTTTACGTCTAGTTATTAGTATAAATAAGGGGAGATCACCATTGTTTAGGATCTTCTCCTCCATATTTGACTTTCGAACATTTTTCTATACAGTATGAGCAACTAAACCTCCTAGGTTAAGGTTAGGAGCTCTGCTGATTCCTATGAATTAATTCAAGTACTTTTCTATTTCAATTAATGTGTGATTCTATTCTATGATGCATTGTCGTTCTTCATCCTTATGAATCTCAATTCTACATGAGTTCTTCCGAGTTTTGACCTAGATAGTATTGAGCTACAGCTTGAGGATGCATCACGGGTTCCAACAGAATTATCTGGATTAATTGGGTATGTGACATATAACCCCGTTAGTCAGGGGCAATTGAGGTTCCTGTGGCTCTAAGGGCTAGAACCATAAGAGCAGCAATCTCTGATCAGGAAGATTCGACCTTGTCTGTGGCGTTTCGAGTATGATCACCAAAGGGATTGACTTGCGCGTGCTTCACCCTCTCCCAGATTGATCTAGTCCATTTGGATATTTGGTCTGGACCTGAGGAGATTAATGACCACGACTCATGGCTTAATCACTTACAACCTTGCCATTGAATGAATCATTCATCATTGGAGTAGAGAGTATGACGTGTTAATTAAGAAAAAAAAGCACCTCCGAAGCCTTAACTATTGCTAATTACTATCTCTGTGTTCGATTGTTATTGATGGTTTATGCGCCTACAACAAACAACTACTATCCTTCTATTCACCTGACTGATATCTGTAGGTTACCACAGATTGCTCAATCAAACAATTCTTGTGGGATTCGACCCTCACTTATCTGAGGTATTACTTGGATGACCCGGTGCACTTTTCGGTTCAGTTGTGCGAGTTAAATTTTCGCGCACCAAGTTTTTGGCGCCGTTGCTGGGGATTGTTTGTGATTGACAAACTAACGGTTAGCTTGTTCCTTAAATCAGGTACTTTTTACCAGCTTTCTTTTCTTATTAATTTTCGAAAACTTCAAAAAAAAAAGAGAAAACAAAAAAATATTTTCTATATTTTATCATCTTTTTCTTTTGTTTGAGTCTTGTGTCGATTTTTAAGTTTGGTGTCTTTTTGGTTTTTGTTCTTTTCTTGAGTCTGTTTGAAAATTGTTCTTACTTTTCTTTCTTGGTATTCAATGTGTTCTTGCTATTTCTCTTATTTGATTCTAAAATTTTTAAGTTTAGTATCTTTTGTTATTTTTCCTCCATGCTTTTTGAAAATTTGAGTCTTTGATCTTTAAAATCTTTAAGTTTGGTGTCCCTTAGTGTTTGTCATTCCTTAATTCTCGAAAACATAGTGCCTTTAATTTCAAAATTTTTGAGTTTGGTGTCTTTTAGTGTTTTTCTTTTTCAATTTTTTCAAAAATCTCTTTTCTTCAAATTCAAAATTTTAAGTTTGGTGTCTTGTTAGTTGTCTTTTTGTTTTTTTTAGATTTATTCTTATTCTTTTATTTCAAATCTTTATCTTATCTTTTCTTTCTTTGATTTTCAAAATTTTGCTATCCTATCGTTCCTTTAAATTCAATTTTCAAAATTTTAGTATCTTGTTAGTTTTTCTCTCTTTTGAATTTTAATTTTAAAAAATCTTCAAAACTATAGAATCTTATCTTATCTTTTTTCTCTCTTTTAACTTTTTCTAAAAATTCAATTTTCAAAATCTTTCTGACGAACGAATTCTTGCGTGATCTAGAAATTCACAAATTTAGCTTTCGTTGCAAGTATAGCTTCTAAACCAACAAAAATTCTTTCGTACAAAAACTTGGTTGTCACAAGTAACAAACCCCTAATAAATAATAACCGAAGTATTTAAACCTCGGGTCGTCTCTCAAGGAATTGCAGGGAGATGTGCTTATAATTGGTTATGGAAAAATGTCTTTTTAGGGTTTTTTAGATAAGAAGAAAGAATAGTAAACGGCAAAAGGAATAAACTAATAACTAGAAAAGCTCTTGGCAGGGTATGAGAACTGGAAATCCTATCCTAGTTATTCTTATCAATTGTGATGAGAATTGTTCATTGCTCCCACTTAGTTAACCATCAACGAATGAAGAAAAGTCAAGTGGACTAATCAATTTGATTCCTCAAGTCCTAGTCAACTCCTAAGGAAAGACTAGCTTTAGTAGAATCCAAATCAATCAGCAACTTTCAATTATCAATCAACAAAGGAGTTTGATAACTCAAGTGTCACCAATTACTCAACCAAGCCAAGAACATAGAATCCTACTCTAACAACCTTCTAAGCATTTTGTCCAGCACTTGGCACGTATAAAATAAAAGCATAGAAAAGCAATAATAGAATATTAAATCCAAACAAATACGAAATACCTCAAATTGCATTAAATAGAAAATCAAAGCTAACATAAGAGTATAAGAGAAACTAAATTAAAGGAACATTGAACCTGAATTTGATGAAGAAATAAACCCAACTATGATAAATCCTAAATCCTAAAATTTAGAGAGATGAGAGAGCCTCT
Organism: Arachis hypogaea; assembly: GCF_003086295.3. Taxonomy (NCBI): domain Eukaryota; kingdom Viridiplantae; phylum Streptophyta; class Magnoliopsida; order Fabales; family Fabaceae; genus Arachis; species Arachis hypogaea. The sequence goes on along the minus strand of NC_092042.1, from coordinate 58,131,799 downwards.
CTCTCTAGAAACTACATCTAAAACCTAAAAATTATGTGAATGAAAGTTAATGATTGATTCCTCCACTCTATAGCCTCTAATCTATATTTTCTGGGCAAAAAACTGGGTAAAAAATAGCCCAAAAATCGCCCCCAGCGAATTCTGATACGTCCAGCACGTGCGCATGTCATGTGTACGCGTCGTCCACGCGTACGCGTGGATTGAACTTTTGCCGGGTCACGCGTACGCGTGATCCATGCGTGGGCGTCGCTCAATAGTCAAGAAACTGTGGTAAATTATATATGTTTTCGAAGCCTCAGATGTTAGCTTTCCAACTCAACTGAAACCGCCTCATTTGAACCTTTGTAGCTCAAGTTATGGTCGATTGAGTGCGAAGAGGTCAGGGTTGACAGCTTTGCAGTTCCTTCAGCTTCTTGTATTCATTGCACTGTTGCATGCTTCCTTTGCATCCTCTAAGCCATTCCTACCCTGTAATCCCTGAAATCACTTAACGCACATATCACGGCATCAAATAGTAATAAGAGAGGATTAAAATTAGCTAAATTAAGACCAAAGAAATATGTTTTCAATCATAGCACAAAATCAGGAAGGAAAATGTAAAACATGCAATTTACATGAATAAGTGTGAGAATAGTGGATAAAATCCACTCAATTAAGCACAAGATGTACCACGAAATAGTGGTGCATCACTTTCCTTGACTTTCTCTTCCTAATTTCAAAACTTTTTAAATCAAATCTTTTCTCTTTAAGTTTTAAAATCTTATCTTATCTTGTTTCTCTCTTTTTTTACTTTCTCTTTTTAATTTTTAATTTTCAAGGATTTTTTTCCAACTTCTTACTTTTTTATATTGTCAAATCTTTTATTCTATTTTCAAATCTTTCTTAATTAGTTACTTGTTTGATTAATCTTAAAAGTTTGATTCGTTCTAATTCTTCTCTGTTTTCTAATTTTTCAAAAATATTTAACTCTTTTCTCTCTCTTCTTTTTCGAAAATCTTCTACTCCTTCTATCTCTTTGATTTCGAGAATCTTCTTTTCTTTCCTCTCTATTTTCGAAAACTTCTTCTTATATTAAAAGACATCTTCTTTTCTTTTATTCTTTACCTATCTCTCTAACAAAGGACCTCTATACTCTGACATAGAGAACCCTTTCTTCTTCTTTTCTTGGTTTTTTTCTTCTTGTTTATGAATAGGAGTAGGGATAAAGAACCTCTCTTTGATCCAGATTCTGATCCTGAAAGGACCCTGAGAAGGCATCTGCAACAAGCTCAAGCTAGCAGATCCGTTAGGAATCTAACAGGAAGATCCGTTAGGAATCTAATAGGAACTCTGGGCCAAGAAGCTGAAGAAACAACAATGGTAGCTAATCTAGACAATGGAGGTGACATAAGAAAGGTCTTAGGATCTTACACTACACCCAATTTTGATTTCTATGGGCACAACATCTCCATTCCTACCATTGGGACAAAAGTTGAGGTCTCAACTGGTCACTTTGGTACAACAGAACTGCCAGTTTCATGGACTTCTACAGGAAGATCCAAACAAGTTCCTATCTAACTTTCTGTAGATATGTGACCGTGTCAAGACTAATAGAGTAAATCTAGAAGTCTACAAGCTCATGCTCTTTCCTTTTGCTGTAAGAGATAAAGCTAGGTTATGGCTGGATTCTCAGCCTAAGGAAAGCCTAGACAGTTGGGAGAAGGTGGTCAATGGATTCTTGACCAAGTTCTTTCCACCTCAAAAGCTGATAAACTCCAATTTTGTGGTTTATCTTGTGTTAAATTCAAGGAATTTTATCAATTTTGATCACATTTATTCAATGAAATAGCATGGTTTTGTGAATTTCTCCTAATTTGTGCTTGAAAGTGAAAACATGTTTTTTAGGCCCAAAAATCACTAATTTTGATTCACTTTAATTCCATTCGATGCCTTGATATATTTGTTAAGTGATTTCAGGATTAGAAGGCAAAGATTGGGTTGAAGGAATGAAGAAAAAGCATGCAAAAATGGAAAATTCATGAAGAAATGAGGATTTGTTGAACTTAAGGCCACGCGCACGCATCACTTACATGTATACATGAGAAGGAGATTCACTAGTGACCGCACGCGTCACCCACGTGTACGCGTGGGAGAGAATTTTGCCAGCGATGCGTACGCGTGACCCATGCGTACGCGTGACAAGCTACACGTGACCTCACTAAAGGCAATATGCTGGGGGCAATTTCTGAGATCAAGAAGGCCCAAATCCAACTCATTTCTGATGCTTTTGAACTCAAGGATTGCAAGGAAATGAGGGGAGAAGTCATAGTATAGTTTTCCATCATGTTGTAGGTTAGAATTCTAGAGAGAGAAGCTCTCCCTTCTCTCTAGAATTTAGGGTAGTTTAGGTTAAGTTGCTTTAGATCCACTTTTAATTCTTGTTTTTAGTTCAATTCTCTCTTTACATTTTATTATTCTATTATCTTAATCTTCTTAGCTTCTCTTGTTAATTTTCTTATTTTACTCTCTTTTATGTTCATGAACCCTTGTCGGATTTTTATTTTCTTTCAATGTAATTTTATGTTTCCATGTCTTTTTATGTTTATCTTAGTTGCTATTATTGATTTCTTGCTCATGTTAGTTATGGGTTTCATTAATTCTTGCATTTTATGATGTTTACTTTTATTGCACTCTAGGTTTTTGATGAAATGTTTCCACTAATTTTAGAGTAGTTTTCTTTACTCATGGCCTAGGCTAAGGGAATTGAGTGACCTTGAGTCATTGGGTCTCATTAAATTGGTTATTTGAGTACCCTATGTGGTCAATTTGATAACCATTGACACTAGCCTACTACTAAGTCAATTAGTAGCTAGGTTAGGACTTATAGATTGATGTTGATCAAGCCTATTTGACGTACTTCAAGCGTTGAAGTAGACATTGTACGTACTTCAAGCATAGAAGTAGACTTAATGGGTTGGTCCCTCATAATTTTCAATATATGATTTGTAGACAAGGATGGTGATCTCAATTTCTATATCTTAGCCAAGAGTTCTTTTCATTTCTTTTATTAGTTCTTGTCATTACTTTCTTGTTATTTACTTTTGTTGCCAATTACAAATAAAACCCCCCTTGTCCCTTCATAGCTAATAATTGATCATTTCATTGAAATTCCTTGTGAGATGACCCAATGTTTGAATACTTTGGTTTATTTTCATTGGGGTTTGTACTTGTGACAACCAACATTAAAAGTTTGATTGAGCATTGCTTGTCGGTTAGGAACTATACTTGCAACGAGGTTATTTCTCTTTTACCGAGAAGAAATTCTTAGCCGACGGTTATACTCTTTCAAGTTTTTGGCGCCATTGCTAGGGAATTGCGATGGTGTTATGTTATTGGCTATTGTTCATATGTTAATATTGTGAATAGTTTTTATCTTTGCTTTATTTGCTAGTTGTAGAATTTTGTTTCTCTTCTTTCCTATTTGTTTTTGTTTTATTTTCTTTTGCTATTATGAATTTTTCATCATCATTTTGGCTACGAGTGTGGTTACAACTATGTTGTAAGAGATGAAAATTGCAATGACAACATGCATCAAGGATGGAGCAATCAAAGATGGGAGGAGCCTCAAGGATTTGATCAACCCTCTTGGACTAGTGCTCAAATGGATGGGTCTAGGAGGATGGTTTGGTACCTTAGTGAGAATTCAGCTTGCCTACCACCCGAATGGAATCAACGTGATCAACTTGAAGACGGGTGTGAAAATAAGATATGGGATCCCAGATCACAACAAGAAGACCAATTTTGGGAGCTCATATCTTGTGAAGAACTTCACCCAAACTTGGTGAAGTCGGTTGGAAATTCTGACAACTGTTTGAGGAGCAAGCATCCTTGGAGGTTCAAGGATGAGTACAAGCATAAACCACCTTGACAAGGTGCCTCCCAATTGTCAAACTTAAGGACTTAAACTAAAAGTGCTAGGTGGGAGACACCTTACCACGGTAAACTCTTTCCATTCTCTTGTAGATATAATCAATGGATGAATTGAGTTACCATTGTTAGGTAGTTTTTTTTCCTTTTCATACTTTTGCATACATTGCTTTGATTGTTAGGTTGCTTGTTAAATTCATGTTTTGATTAGGATAGTTGCTTTGAATTGCATTTTGCTTGCAGTGCAAGTTTTGTTTGTTTTGTCTTTGAAAAATTTTTCAAAAACTAAAGATTTTTTGTTAAATTTGTATTTTGGTTGCTTTAAAATGTATATAGGTTAGAAGAGTGTCCTGTTTCTGTTTTATGCTTCTATAAAAAAAAAGTGCGCGCCACGTGTGAGCATGGCCAACGCGTACGCGTCGCGTGCCATGTTTGGACTCCTGGTACAAAAACCAGAGAGTTGCGCTGGAATGGTGCTGGTTTTGTGCGAATAACACAATTTAGCCCCACGCATACACGTGGACGACGTTTACGCGTCGCTTCTCCCTCCTGCTTTTCTTGCGCACACGTGCCCATGCGCGCGCATCACCTTCGCACCCTATTTTTCCCCTGCTTTTGTCTTTTTCTTCTTCTTTCTCCTTCTTTCCTTCTTCTCCCATTCTTCTTTCTTTCTACCTTTCTTCTTATCTTTTCTTTCTTTCTTACTTCCTTCTTCTCCCTCTTTTCAAAATTTTACTTCTCATTTTTCTTATTTTTCATTTTCTTTTGTATGTTGCATTTGCTAATTTTCATTCATTGCATTTTTATTTTGTTTTTATAGCTTGTCTTTATTTTCTTTTCTAAGTTTCTTATTTCAATATTGGTGTTGAATTTTCCTACTCAATTGTTGAGACTTTCTTGTATTATTTTGGTGCTTCTTGACTTGTTTGATATTATTGGGTGATGAAACTTTTAATTCAATGCTTAATCTTTGATGACCATTGTATTCTTTGTGCATTGACATGAACTTCTATTGTCTTTCATGACCCACTCTTTCCTATTTAAACTTGATGCTCAACATGCTCTTCATGTCATTTACTTATGCTTTGACTTTACTCTTGCATAAAGTATTAGTGATATGCCCTTTTCTTACACTGCTTTCTCACTCACATGTTGTAGCTACCATGTAGTTGAGAATCTCACTCTTATTTGGCATTAGCCCCTGCCTATGTTTCATTTGCTTTGAAATCTTTGCTTGTGGGCTTAATTTTCTTTCTTTTTCCCTCCTTTTAGGCTGGCCACCAAGAAGGGAATGGAAAAGCTTCTAAATGGGGGCAACAAACAAGTTCATCTACACAATTTTTTGAAGGAGCTCATCAGTTGTAGCAACCCGTCCACCTTGCTTTTCTTTGCATGCACCATGGAAGGTACAATCTTCAAGTGTGGGGAGGTCATCCGACCGACTTCCGTGGGTAACAACTTCCCTTTCCAACACCAGTTCTTAATTTTCTTTGTTAGTTAGTTGTTGCATTGCATGATAGGTTGCATGTTAGTTAGAATTTGTACATATTTTACCACTTCTTTTTATGTTAGGACTACTTGGTTAGAGTGATGATTTCTTTTCCAAGAAAACTATTTTAGGGCATCCTACCAAGGATGTATAGTATGGTAGAAGATGTCCTAGTAAAGGTTGAAGACCTTTACGTCCCTGTTGATTTCATAATCTTAGACAATGGGGGAGGGTAGAGATGAATTCATCATCCTTGGAAGGCCTTTTCTAGCCACTGCCAAGGCCATAATTGATGTAGAAAGAGGTGAGCGAGTCTTAAGACTACATGAGGACTGTATCTCGTTCAAGATACCCATCCCTCAGTCTCCCTCTGACAGAGCTTTACAGAACCCCCAGATACTAACTCTATGTTTGGTGTTGGGGAACCATCATCAAGCACAGAGAAGGAAGGTACTAAAAAGAAGGTATCTAAAGGCTGGAAGAACAAGAAGATCCCTATTGAAGGCCTCATACCAGGAATGAGAGTTGTCTTCACCAATAGTCCAATCCTTCCACACACAGTGAGCAGAATACTGTCTCTAGAGCATGTGGAGCTCATCCATGAGAGCACAAGACATAAATTTACTGTAAGGGGTGAAATTCTGAGCCACTATATATCTCCGTAATGGAGCTGTCCGTCAAGCTAATGACGGTAAAAAAGCGCTTGTTGGGAGGAAACCCAACCATAATTAGAGTAATAGTATTTTCTTTCTTGTCATTTGATTTTGTTTAATTTATTTCCTTTATTTTTTCTCTTGCTTTTCGATGTGTGTGATCATGTACAACACTTAAAACAGTGACATCGACCTGCAGAACTGGAAACAGACCACCTTGGAGTAACTCCCTTGTTGGCATTGAACACCAGACAAGGAGGGACATGGGCGTTCAACGCCCCGTAAGGGATATGCAGTTGGCGTTGAACGCCACCCTGGGGGTATCCTGGGCGTTCAACGCCCCATAGGGAGCAGTGCTTGGTGTTGAATGCCTCCCTCATAACCGAACCCTAACCCTCCCATCCCTATAAATACCCCTCATTCCTCTCATTCTCATCACACCTAAACACTCTCTTCGTCTTCCCTTATACACTCTTCCTCTTCCTTACCCCCACTTGGCCGAAGGTTCCTACCCCTTCCTCCTCTATATTTCTTCTTCCTTCTACTCCCTTCTTTCCTTTTTGTTCTTATTTGCTCGAGGATGAGCAAACCTCTTAAGTTTTATGTTGCAAAATCTTTACTTTTTGACTTCTACCACTCCTAAGTATGGCACCTCAAGGTTAGTGAAATCTCAAAGAAGAGAAAGGGAAAGGCTCCCGCTTCTTCTTTTGAAACTTGGAAAATAAAGAGATTCCTCACTAAGGCTCATTAAGACCACTTCTATGATGTGGTGGCAAAGAAAAAAGTGCTTCCCGAAGTCTCCTTTAGGCTAAAAAAGGATGAGTATCCAGAAATCCAATAAGAAATCCGGATAAAAGACTGGGAAGTACTAATAAATCCTCTCCCAGAGGTTGGAATACTAATGGTGCAAGAATTTTACACCAATGCTTGGGTCACCAAGAATCATAACACTACTGTGAACCTACAGTCAAAGAGGTGGAGACCCAATTGTTAGGAGACCCACACATTTACACCAAAAGGGTCAACTCTGATCAGATGTTGGAGCAAGTTTTCATTAACATCTGTGTAGAGGGAGCCCAAGAGAGGCTAGACACCCAAGGCAGGCCCTACCAACTGATTAGGCTTGACCTCAAGCTTGTAGCTAGAGGGTGGTTGGAGTTTATCCAATGCTCCATCATCCCTACAAGTAATCGATCTGAGGTTACTATTGACCGAGCGATAATGATTCATTGCATTCTGCTTGGCAATGAGGTGGAGGTACATGAGGTGATACCTCGAGAGTTGTACAAGGTGGCAGAAAAGCCCTCCACCCAAGTGAGGCTGGCTTTTCCACATCTTATATGTCACTTATGCAATTCAGCTAGAACTGTCATAAAAGAAGACATCCCCATTGAGGAGGACAAGCCCATTACGAAAAGAAGGATGAAGCATGTTAGAGAGCATGCACACGCACCACATCAAGAGCATGTGCAGCCGCCTCCACCAGAAATCACTGAGATACTTCAAGGGATATATTTTTCTCCCCGAGACTATTGGGATCAACTGCGTATCTCAATAGGGGATATCTCAATAGGGGAACTGAGCTCAAACATAGAGCAGTTGAGAGCGGAGCACACTGAGCATGCCAATACCCTCCACGAGATGAGAGAAGATCAGAGAAGGATGATGGAGGAGCAGTAGAGGCAAGGGCGTGAGATAGAGAAGATAAAGCGCTCCATTGGATTCTCCAGGGGAAGCAGCAGCCGCCGCCACTAAGGTTGTTGAGTTCCATCATACCTCTCTATTTTATTAATTGCTTTTATGTCTCTCTCTGTTTGCAGTTCTTCTTTGCTTGAGGACAAGCAAACCTTTAAGTTTGGTGTTGACGCCTCGCTTTTGGCTTTTTCGTCTAGCACCAAAGGGAGAAGAATGTTCTTCATGAAGGAATGAGATGACCACCAGCATAACTGAGGTGGTTGAGTTCCTTTCATTGTATTTCTCCTCCGTTCTTATTATGTTATCGTTTGTTTTCTGTTGCTTTGATTGCTTGCATGATCTTTAGTAGTTTTAGTAAAAAAAATTTGTCTCATGTATTGCTGATGAGCGGATAATTTATACGCTTTTTGGCATTGTTTTTACATAGTTTTTAGTAGGTTCTAGCTACTTTTTAGTATATTTTTATTAGTTTTTAGGCAAAATTCATATTTCTGGACTTTACTATGAATTTGTGTGTTTTTCTATGATTTCAAGTATTTTCTGCCTGAAATTAAGGGAGCTGAGCAAAAATCTGATTCAGGCTGAAAAAGGACTGCGAATGCTGTTGGATTCTGACCTCCCTGCACTCGGAATGGATTTTTTGGAGCTACAGGAGTCCAATTGGCGCGCTCTCAATTGGGTTGGAAAGTAGACATCGAGGCTTTCCAGCAATATATAATAGTTCATACTTTACGCGAAGATAGACAACGTAAACTGGAGTTCAACGCCAATTCCATGTTGCAGTCTGGCGTTCAGCGCTAGAAACAGGTTGCAAGTTGGAGTTCAACGCCAGAAATAGGTTACAACCTGGCGTTTGACTCCAGAAACAGCCCAGAAATGTGAGAAGCTTAAGTCTCAGCCCCAGCACACACCAAGTGGGCCCCATAAGTGGATTTCTGCACTATCCATCTTAGTTTACTCATTTTCTGTAAACCTAGGGTACTAGTTTACTATTTAAACAACTTTTAGAGACTTATTTTATTTCTCATGACATTTTTAGATCTGAATTTTGTACCTTTTGACGGCATGAGTCTCTAAACCCCATTGTTAGGGGTGCGGAGCTCTGCAGCGTCTCGATGAATTAATGCAATTATTTCTGTTTTCTATTCAAACACGCTTGTTCCTATCTAAGATGTTCATTCGTGCTTCACTATGAAGAAGGTGATGATCCGTGACACTCATCACCTTTCTCAATCCATGAACGTGTGCCTAACAACCACCTCCGTTCTACATTAGATTGAATGAGTATCTCTTAGATTCCTCAATCAGAATCTTCGTGGTATAAGCTAGAATATTTTGGCGGCCACTCTTGAGGATCCGGAAAGTCTAAACCTTGTCTATGGTATTCCGAGTAGGATTCAAGGATTGAATGGCTGTGACGAGCTTCAAACTCGCGATTGTTGGGCGTGATGACAAACGCAAAAGAATCGATGGATTCTATTCCGACATGATCGACAACCAACAGATGATTAGCCGTGTTGTGACAGAGCATTTGGACCATTTTCACTGAGAGGATGGGAAGTAGCCATTGACAACGGTGATGCCCTACATACAGCTTGCCATGGAAGGAGCCTTGCATGTTTGAAAGTGAGGAAGCATTATGTTACAGGAATTCAGAAGACAAAGCATCTCCAAAACTCCAACATATTCTCTATTACTGCATAATAAGTATTTATTTCATGCTCTTTTACTTTTTACAATTAAAACTAAAAATTATTATTGATATTATATCCTGACTAAGAATAATAAAATAACCATAGCTTGCTTGAAGCCAACAATCTCCGTGGGATTCGACCCTTACTCACGTAAGGTATTACTTGGACGACCAAGTGCACTTGCTGGTTAGTTGTGCGGATTGCAAAAGTGTGATTGCAATTTCATGCATCAATTGCTCACTGAGCTTGAATTTAAAAGAAAAAAGAAGTGATGTATTGCATGAGAAATTGAGTTATATTTGAGAGTAGTATTATTTACTTAAATATGGTGGTATTACTTGTGATTTTGAATGCATGACATGAACAGTGCATATTTGAATTTGAATCAAAAGATGTTGATGTATAAGGGACAGGAATTTAGAGAATTATTATGACTTCTCTAAAATAAGTAAAAGTTTAATCCTTGAAGCAAAAGAAACAGCAAAAAAAAATATAATAATAAAAGCAAGGTCCAAGGCTCTAGGCATCAATGACTAGGGAGGTCAGACATGATTAAAAGCTCAAAGAGTTGTTTCCCTAGTCATATGCTTATGGTGTGATTGTGTTAAGTAATCCTTGAGACAGAACACTTAGAGTCGAGATCAAGTGCATTTAACAGAGTATGCCAAAGGCTTTGAGCACCACTGTCTGGGAGTAACTAAAAGAAAAATCAGAACTTAAAGGAAGTTCCCCAATTAAGTGCTTGTGGTGTTTCTGTGTCAAGTAACCCTTGAGACAAAACATTTAAAGTCACGGCTAGGCTCAAAGTGCAAAGCACCAAAGAAAAATAAATTAAAGAAAATTATGCTGTGTTCAAGGATTAAACTGAAGTATAAAGATCAGAGAATTCATAATATGATCCGAATTCTATTTCCGAATGACACTAACATTCCTCTGATTCAAAGGAGAGTAAGATGCCAAAACTGTTCAAGATTACAATGAATAAACCCCATTTTAAGAATAGACTTGAGCTTAATCGAACTCTCATTCTCATGCAAATTCACATCCTAAGCTTATATTAGTTTTGGTTGCTTGAGGACAAGCAACAATTCAAGTTTGGCGTTGTGATGCGTGAGCATCTTTCTCATCTTTTCCTAGTGAATTTGCATTTAAATTGTTAAGTTTAATCAAGAATTAATTGTCTTTTAGCCACTATGGATGCTACTTTGAGTCTTATGCAATTCTGTTTATTTTAGGTAGCATTCAGCTGGATTTGATGGAGTTTCTGCAGCACAAGAATTAAAGGAGATGACAGCGAGGAGCGACGCGTGCACGTACCTGTCGCGTGCGCATGATTTGGAGCTTTCCATGGCAATGCGTGCGCGTGCCTGACGTGTAGGCGTGAAAAGCGAAGTTTCACAGCGACACGTGCGCGTACCTGACGCGTATGCATCACACGCAGAATAGACCATCGACGCGTACGCGTGACCAAGGTTCAGAAAACCGAACCGGTCATCGAACCGCTCTGGCTACTGGTTCACTGGTTCATAGGTTCAACCAGTTCAACCGTGGTTGAAACGAAAAAACCGTTTTATAATAAAATAATAAATAAAATATAAATAAACACATGAAAATATAATTATAGTCTAATGTAAACTTTAAAATATCATTCAAATTAAAAGTACTATATAAACCAAAATGTTATAATCTCATTCAAATACAATTCATAAGTCAAAAAACAAAACAACCAATCAAACATAACATAGCAGCATCAAAATGATCCAAGTTTGTCATCAATCATCAAAATCCTCCATAACTTGCTACATATTTACGTCATTGATATCATCACCTTCATTTCCACTACTTGGATTAGAAAAAGCAAGTGGTGCAGCATAAAATGTACTACTACTACCCCCACCACCACCTTGATCTAAATCAGCATCAATCTCATCTAACAAAATATAACACATTATCAATAAATTAAAGATCAAAGCTATTGTAATTTATTGTCTGATCAATAAACTATAATACTTAGGAGGACATGAATTGAGCACCTTTTGCTTCTGCAAAGACACAAGCAAAACAATTTTTATTGAATCAATCCATGTTTTCATTCTTCTCAATGCATAAAGTTCAATAAAAAAATCTAGCAAGAGAAATGGATTGAAAAAATATTACCCAACCTAGCAAGAGAAATAATATAAATAACCTTCAGCATCCAACTAAATACCATAACATACATGTAGCTTTATAGAATGTAGAAGTAAGGACTAGATCCACTATTTACCGTAAATTTATGCTTGTGATTAGAAAGAATGGACTTTAAACTTCCAACATGCACATCAGGGACAAAATCCACAATAAGTCTCCCTGGAATCAAATGATACCAATGTCTCTGTAAATGGATAAATGGAAATGTATTTTATTCCTAAACACTTTAGAATTGACTACAACTCATGGGAAATGAATATATTCAGAAAAATTATGTATTATGCGATAGTGAGATATTACACAATATGATTTGTAAATGAATTGTATTTGTAAATTATTATCATTCCAAGCTCTCAGTTCCATACAATAATTCACTTCAATTCTATCATATTCTAAGGATTCCAAATTTAGTAAAGAAAAAACAACAAAATTATTCAAAATTATTCACAATTAAAGAACAAACAACAAAATCCAGTTCAGTAAACAAAGCAAAATCAGTTCAATTTCAGTAATACTAATCAGTAAACAATAATTATTAACCAAAGTTCACAGTTCAGTTTAGCAGGATCAGTTGAATGTTGAATCAGTTCACAGTTTCACACTACACAGTTCAAAGGAAAATAAAATAGGGAGACAGAGTTTCAAAGTTTACAGTTTCGATGTTCATCATGTGATTGTCACAGAGCTTCACAAAATCAAAGATTCAAAGAAATACTTAATCAAACTCATCAGGAATCAAACAATCATAACTAAAAAAAACATTACCTGAAATTCTGGAAGCTCGAAGGCACCTTCAAGGCTTCAACAGAACATGCAATAGGGAGAGTGGGAGACAGACAGCGACGTCGAGTGGTGACTGGTCGAAGGTGGTGACTACTCGATGGAGGTGACTGCTCGACGGAGGTGACTGGTCGAAGGAGCTGACTGCGCGATGGAGGTGACACGTCGAAGTAGGTGAATGCGCGACGGGGTGACTGCGCCACGGAGGTGACTGCGCGACGGTGAACCCCTGTGGCCGTGTGAGCCTGTCTGCCTGTGAGTCGTGATGGCGTTCTCTGTTCTCTTTAAAGCTCGATGATAATGGTAAAGGTGAACTGTGAAAGTGTGAAGGGCTGAAGGCAATTACTGTAACGACCCAATTTTCATTATGTCTAAATCATACCGGAAACCAAGCATTACCAACTTGTCTTCATATTATTATCTATTATGTATTATATGAGCCTGATTCGTTATTAAAAATATAGTTATTTTGCGAGGTACTTTTTTTTTTTTGAAAATGTTTGGATTAACAAACAGAATCATTCATGATCAATTCACAAGTAATAACAGATAAAATAGTTATAAACAACCATACATAAATACATCTCAAGCATTTGATAACATTCCGTGAACCAGCCTTTATTAGAGTAAAGATCTTTAGTTAGAACACCCCTAGATATAGCTAAATAATATCTATTTACATATATATACATACAACATCCCAGGCCCTGACCTGTTCAAAAAGTCCCTAAGCTGGCACCCAGGCTAGCCTAGACTCTATACTCACCTAGTCCCTCTAAACTACTAAAGTGAGGGAAAATACGTTCTAAGCCTTCAAAACTCAAGTCAGGTGGAACGTCATCAAAAGGTAGAACATAATCTGCTACTCCTCTGTACGATCAGACATTACTATAGGACGTCTCTCTGGTACCTCATCAAGAAGCCACACAGCAGGAGTCTCGTACACAGGATTTAGGTTAAAGTTCACGTACAAATGGGGTGTAGATAATGGCTGGTCTCACAGTATATACATATAGACCGAGAACGAGATTCACCCTAGACTCAGAAGACTACCTAGAGCGGAATCCTCTTCTTGTGAACGGTCATCAGCGAACTACGGAAGGGTACTCATGCTTCCATCTGAAGGGGGAAGGGAGAGAAAAGGGGTAAGAACTGGGGAGTTCTTAGTAGGGTCGGGGTTATTAGTTAAGTTCATTAATTCTGTGGTGTTTGGCGGATGAATAACAGAATATAGAGAAGTAGTAAACAGAAGACAGATAAATAGAGAAAATAGAGAAAATAGAAAACAGAACACAGACAAAAGAATACAAGAAAATAAAACACAGAAATAGCATACAAGCAGACAAACATAAAGAAATAGAACACACACAGAAAGAAATGCAACAGAGAATGATGCGCAGACAAGAATGATGCATATAATATAGCCACTCATAAGTAATCCCGATTTCCCAGATACGATTTTTCATTCCTAAATTAATGCGCATATAATATAGCCGCTCATTTGAGACAGCCTCTGCTTACTGCAGGAAAATATATATATACTCTGCTCTGCTCTAGGGAAGCGAAAAATGGCTGTAGGTAACTTAGTTTCCCTACAGAAACTCTGGGTTGCTTCAAGCAACTAATATATAGATAAATATTGCTCTGGGTTGCATTAAGCAACTAATATATATATATATATATATATATATATATATATATATATATATATATATATATTATATTCAGTTAATAGGAATAGGATGAGTAGAATCCATAAAAAATAAGAGCACCGAGTCAATAAAAACTGAGAAGGTTGATTCAAGAAAAAAGAAATATATATATATATATATAATTTGGAATTGTATAATCTAATATAGAAATAAGATAAAAGCGGGTAGCGGGAATCGAACCCGCATCGTTAGCTTGGAAGGCTAGGGGTTATAGTCGACGTTTATTTATCTTTTTTTTTTAACGTCTCTAATTCAAAACCGAACGTGAAACGTTTGTTTCATTCGGCTCCTTTACGGAAGGGATTCAGAAAAGAAGAAATATGGAACACGGGAAAAAGATTCCGCTAACCCATAACATCTATATATATATATATATATATATATATATATATATATTTCTTTATTATATTACTTTTCTCTTTATATCTCTTTACTCTGTTCTAGTTTTTATTTTCTTTGTATCTCTTTACTCTTCTCTGGTTACTCTGTTCTCTGTATCTCTTTATTTACCCTTTTTCTCTCTATCTCTTTACTTTTCTCTATTTATTCTGTTCTCTGTGTTTCTCTATTTTGCTCTGATTTCTCTGCTTAACGTATGTATTTAAAGCTTATGTAAATTTCGATATGAATAGTTACCCTGTTCCAAGTATAGGTTCATTAAGTCTATACTGAAGTAGTTTAATTTTTCATATAATACCTAACCCTATTCGCAACTCAAGGACTAACTATGTTGCCCTAGTTCGTTCGCTAGTCTCTGTCTGTTTTTCTGTCATTAAACCTTTACAGACTTTTCTTTGGTTTTTTTATCTTTTCTTTAACTTCTTATCTTTCCTTTATCTTTGCCTCACTATCATGTTATTACCACTCCTTAGGTGTTTTATGAAAGTAATTATGAGATTCTGCGCTTAAGGTTATCTTTCTAAAGCTTTTACACAAAACTGCCTTTTCCACATTATTTTATTATTTTTATTAAAATATTATTTTTAATTAAATATTATTATTTAATATTTTATTATTATTTATTATTTTATTAATATATTTTCGAAAATTACCTTACCTTTTACTTTTAACCTTTAAAATTTACTTTTTACCACCCGTAACTTTTAATATTTTTACTTTAACCACCCTAACTTTCAGAAATTACCAAATAACCCCTCAAACACCAAAATAATTACTTCCTTGCCCTTTCTAAGATCTAAAACCTGTTCTTCATTGTTATTCATCATATTCAAAGTGTTCTTCATGTTCCTCGTATATTCTTCAGATTCTTTCTCTGTTTTTACCCGTTTTTCAGTCTTTTCAGCAATCGATTTTTACCATAATTCATAATAAATTAGCAGCCACTAAAACCCCATATTTTCTACATGATTTTAACACAAATTGAACCCCAATTTAAGGATTAGGGTTTCGTTTTCCAGCAGCCACAAGAACACACATTCATAGCTTGAATTTCATCAAATTTCATCAAATTTTTACCAAACTTTCAACAAGAATTACTCATACAAACAATCAATTTCCAGCACAGACAAACCATATCATAATCACACAACTCAAACACAATCAATCAAGATTAAATTCGTCAAACCCTACCTTGATTTGCTGCTCCAAATCCGGTTACTCTTTGAAGTGTTCTTAAAGCACTTTTTCCTCCTAAATCACATCAAGAACAACTTTAAATCCACAAACCCTCAACTGACCAAATCTCTCTCAGCACGTCAGGAAGAGATATCTCACCTTAGACTTTCTGAAAATTAACATTTCTTGGCCCTCAAGTCAAGTTAAGCATGATTCCTAAGGAAGAACATAAAGAAAACACATGTTTAAGCATGTTTCCTTGAAAACCAAATTGAAAGGGGAAAGGAACAGCCATCTCACCTTATTTCCAGCCTTGATAAGTTACATGGTTATGTAGAGGAAGAAGAGAGGATCATTTTGGTGAAATCAGAATTTTGATTTGAGTTTTAGTTCAGAAGAAATCAAGCTTTGAAGATTAAGTGTTCATGAAAGTTTCTCTCTTTTCTCTCTTGTTATTTTCGGCCAAAAGGGAGTAAATGACCAGCCTTGAAGTGTCTTGGGGGTGTAGGGTGAGTTGTGATTGGTTGGCTTGGAGGTGGATTAAAATAATGTTAAAATATCTCAGGTGTATAACTACTAAAACTAGATGTATCGGAACACTTGTAAAAACATCTCTAAAAATTATTTTCTGAGCTACTAGCATAAATGACACTAGTAACATATTTATTATGAGAATAAAACATGTATGATGAGGCCTTAGCATTGCTAAAGTCATCAGAGAGTGCTGGTGCTAAGCTGCACCAGTAAACCGTAAACCCGGTTAAACCGATTTTCTGTTTTTAACTAAAACTGACCAGGTAACCTTATAATATTATCCAAGAAGCTTATAATACTAATATAATGATAATATTACCCTATTATCTCTCTTCTCTCATGAATCGATTCCGGTTCATCAAACTGAGACTATTTACGAAAAATCGGATCAAAACTCCTGACCGATACGGTTCAAAAACTATGTTATTCGTGACTGTGTTATCGAGCTTGCCTCGGAAAAGCTTCTAACTTAAAGATGGCATAATGACAATGAGGATTGAGATACTTGATGATATATCAGAGCTTCTCCCCTTACTGATCCTCTAGAGTTCTCCGTACTTTCAGAAAAGATCTCGCGTATTCGGAAACCAGGGTTGTTACAATTACAATTAAGGATCAAAATTCAGAACATGTGATTTAGGGTTTCAGGGGTGGAAATGGCAGCATTTTGCTGCCCAGCTCAAAAACCGGCCGGGTCACGGTTCGGTTCAACCGACTGATTATCGGCCGGTTTATCGGTTCAACTCCGGTTTTCAGATTTCACAGTTTTACTTAATATCCGAGCCGATTTGGTACCCGATTCACGGTTCGACCGGTTCGAACCAGTTTTCAGAACCTTGCACGTGACTGACGCATACGCGTGACATGCGCCAGGTGCAGAAAATGTAGAAAATGCTGGGGGCAATTTCTGGGCCCTATTTTGGCACTCTCAAGTAAGGCGCATCTCTGTGCCAAGTTAGGCGCGGATCTAGTGAAGTCAAGTGGTCCCCACGTTACAAGGCGTGGATTATCTAATTAATTTTGATTCAAATTTGAATTTGAAAATAGGAAAAGATATTATCTTAATTTTAGATATTAGATTTTAAATTAATTAGGGTTAGTTATAAAAAGGAGAAACTTTTCTTCTTTGAGGGGGGATTCCAGGGGATTCCATTCTATTCCAATTTACATTCCGCACTTCAGAGTTTACCAGAATCATTATTTTCTTCTCTGAACCATGAGCAACTAAAGCTCCATTGTTAAGGTTAGGAGCTCTGTCTATTTGTATGGATTGATACTATTATTTCTCTATTTTAATTTATGTTTTGATTTATATTTCAATAATTATTTTCGTTCTTTATTTTATGAATTTGGGTGGAACGGAAGTATGACCCATGTTCTAATTGAGTTCTTGTATAACTTGGAAAAGCTCTTTACTTGAACAACATTTTGAAAACATATTATCCTGAATTTCTAATTGTTTGTATTTAACGGGATACGTGACATATAATCCCCTTATTTTTGGATAATTATAATTCTTGTGGCATATAAACTGGAATTTGATCATCACCCTCTAATTGGAATTAATTGACCAAGGAATTGGCAGTTAATGAATTTTAGAGGAGACTAAGAAGGTCTAAGGAATTAGAGTCTAGTCACATATAGTTTGCCATGAATTAAATCTAGCATGATTAAAATCATAGTTATCAGAACTGAACCGGTAATTAACCCGGTCATACAACTGGGTCACTGGGTTATTGGTTCAATCGGTGAGTCACTGATTTACCCAGTTGACTCGGTCATAATTAAATAAAAATATAAAATTAAAATTAAAAGTTAAATACTTTTTTTTCAAAAATATATTAATAACAATTAAATATTAATTCTTAGATATAATTTATATTGCAAAAAAGATAATAAATTAATTACTAGTACAAAATATTTTGTCAATTTAAATGAATAAGAAAAAATAAAAGATAACACAATCAATATCAATATATCAATATATTTATATACCATGTGATAACTTGTTTGGTATTCATGTGAATCCATGTTTAAAAGAATAAAAAAAATAAAAAATCATTCACTCTTTGTTATATATGTTGTTTGTCATTAGTATTATTGAAGAATAAGCTTGGCACAGTGGCAGGGATAAGCTGTACATTCACGGGATCATCGGTTCGAACCCCACGTTCAGCATTTTTAGAGTTGTAGTGGAGGGATCTCCTACGATGCTTCTGCGGCCCGCGGGTGCACCATGGACCCGCGGTGGGTTTAATGTAATATGAGACGCGAACCGGCCGGTTTTCAACGGGTTTGACCCCCGTTGACCGGTTCGAATGCTGATGCGGTCTAATCTTCCAACCGAACCGGCTAGACCACCGGTTTACCGGTTTTTCGGTCGAACCGACCGGTTCGGTTCGGTTCTGATAACTATGATTAAAATAGTTAATAAGAAAAGTCAATCCAAAAAATAGATAACTCTGCTTAATACATGCGTGGATAAGAATAAGCTGTACATTCACGGGATCATGGGTTCGAACCCCACGTTCAGCATTTTTAGAGTTGCAGTGGAGGGATCTCCTACGATGCTTCTGCGGCCCGCGGGTGCACCATGGACCCGCGGCGGGTTTAATGTAATATGAGACGCGAACCGGCCGGTTTTCAACGGGTTTGACCCCCGTTGACCGGTTCGAATGCTGATACGGTCTAATCTTCCAACCGAACCGGCTAGACCACCGGTTTACCGATTTTTCGGTCGAACCGACCGGTTCGGTTCGGTTCTGATAACTATGATTAAAATAGTTAGTAAGAAAAGTCAATCCAAAAAATAGATAACTCTGCTTAATACATGCGTGCCTGCCTTCTGATATTTTGAAGTCACTTCTTAAACCTTTTGAACATCTCAAAACTATTTTCTGCTTGCCTAACTAAGTAAATCATTTAACCATGGTTGCTTAGTCCATCAATCCTCGTGGGATCGACCCTCACTCACCTGAGGTATTACTTGGTACGACCCGGTGCACTTGCCGGTTAGTTTGTGGGTTATAAATCTCGCACCAAGTTTTTGGCGCCGTTGCCGGAGATTGATAGTGATTAACAACTATTAGTTGTTTGATTGCTTAGATTAGGTGTTTTATTTTTAATTTTATTAAAATTTATTTTTAATATTTTCGAAAAAAATATTTTTTTAAATAAATAAATAGCACCAATATTTTTCTTAATTTCTGAAAGTAAGCTTGGTGTTTCCTAGTTAGTTTTATTTTAATTCTTAGAATTCTGTTCTTTCTTGTTTGCTTTCCTGTTTACCACATGGTGCGTTTAATCCTTTTTGGTGTTTTGTGCTAAGGAAAAATAATGGAGAGAGATCACATGGGTTAATATTCACACCCAAGTAGTGATTCATATTATGGTGGATGGAGAAACTATCCAAATTTTGGTTGGCAAAGTCAAAACCAAAGAAACCTCAATGCTCCATGTTCCAACTATCAAGAGCCACCACCTCCATATTCATATCAAGAACTACCATCTCCATATTCATATCAAGAACCACCACCTCTCTATCCATATCAAGAACCATCATCCTTCTACCCATATAAAGAGCCACCATCTCCCTATTCATACCAAGAACCATCCTCTTTTTACACTTATCAAGAACCATCATCTCCTTCTTATGCATATCAAGAGCCACCATCTCCTCATTCATCTCAAATACCATCAGATCTTGAGCTTCTCATGAAAGAATTTATACATGATATAAAGACGAGTGTCAAAAATGTAGAGACTTATAGTTAATTCATTAATTTGGTGTTTTGGGTATTGAATTTTGGAAATATGCTTGTGATAATAATGCTAGGTGCATGTAAATATGTGATATGAAGCAATTGGATATATTGGAAGCTTAATTGGAAGCTTAGAGTGAGTTCTAGTTTTCTGGATTTTGGTGGTTAAGGCTTACAATATTGCCTTGTGGGTTGTCTTGGATCATACGTGGAAATCGGCCAAGGTATAGTTTAGGTTTTTCGTATTTAATTTATATGGTTTGTGAAAACTTAGGCTAGATAACCGTAGGATAGGAATGAATGTTTGAATATGTGAATGGCTTAGTGCTTTATTGATATATCTTGAATAAGGTTGGGTTTTGGTTTGATGTGGATGTTGGTGTTGGAATTAATGATGATGAGTTAATGATGTTGCTAATATATGATGATGAATATGAGTTTGAGGTGGTTGATTGATGAATCTTGTTGACTAGGTAATAAGTGTTTGGTTTGAGGTTATGTATATATATGTATATAGGTTGGTATGTTGATGATTGTTGACAAGATTGTGAAGTTTAGGTTGAAAATCTAATTGATTGAGGTAGGTTCTGGAACTGTTAGCATTTAGATTGGTATAATGTTATGTTGGATATATGTAAAGGAAGTGAGGTTTGAGTTTGGCTTATGAAAATTGAGGTTTTGAACGAAAACTTGATTTTTACAAACTTTGGCAGTCCATAACTTAAGCCTCAAATTTTGGGTGAAGATGAGATTTGTTTCAAATCAAAGAGGGTTTTATAAGATTGAGAACAGTATAACTTTTGCAGAAAACTGAATCCTGTAGAGGAAGTTATGGACGCCAAAATCTGGTGCAAAAAAACTGAAAATTTTTAAGATACAGCAAAATCAGGATTTCTGGTGTGTGCCTACGCACACTGAAGTGCACACGCACCCAGCAGTAGCAACAACTTCACTTGTGCGTACGCACACCTTTGTGCGCATGCACACCTGATATTTTACATAAAATGTGCGTACGCGCGCCGTGGTTCACACACGCACCGGGGTATGCTTACTCCTGGTGGCGCTCGCATAGGTGAGGCGCACGCACACTAAGTAGTTCCTGGCTGGTGTGCGCACGCACACGCTCTGCCTTTCACAAACTGTGCACATGCACACTTGTGTGCGTCCACACACACTCTGTTTTTTCAGCACTTGTATTTTTATGATTCAAAAATGGTTTCGAACCTCTAGACCTCTATTTTTATATTTTTAACCCTAGATCTTATTAGTAAGCTTAGTAATTAGTTGAAGATAGGAAGTTGAGGTAACTTGGGGATGAAGAAAAGGATAAACATGATGAATTATGAGAGAATGATGTGAAAGCTAAATGAATATATGCTGCTATGGCTAAGATGAATGATTATATGATGAATGTGAATGGTTTTGAATATTATGCAGCTTATGAATTTAATGATATCTGAGATACGAGTTTTCCTGGGTAACAGAACTGTGGCTTGCAACCACGTGTTCCAGGTTGAAACTCGATACTCTGTTGACCATACGTCGTAAGGGTGACTGGGCTCGTATAAATTCTCGGGAATGGATATCCCCCGTTGAGTGAGATATAAATGAATGAATGATTGTATGAATTATGAATGAATGAGAAATCTATGCATAGACTCATGGGGATGCGCAATGACGGACAGTCTAAGGTTTTCGGACTTGTCGGGTTGGTTAGATAACCAACAGATGAGCCTTATCAGCCATAGGACAAGCATACATCATGTGCATTTTGTTTGTTTTGATTGTTATAAATTACTTGGGATTGCCTAACTGAATATGCTAGTTGTTATATTTGCTACCTCCACTACCTGTTTTCTACTTGTGCTTGAAATTGTTTGCTTGTTTGTCTCTGCTAAATCATTAGTGATGGAGGAGTGGAGGAAAGGTGGATCGGTCCGGTGATAAAGTTAAGTTTAAGTAGATAAGTTTAGAATTCCGTAGGAATACCTACCCTTTTTATGGCTTCCGTTTAGAATTAAGCTTTATGACTGAGTATTGGCTTTCTAGGATTGCCTCTGGCATTCTCAGAATCTTATATATCATATGCGTGACACCTTTACCATGATGAGAACCTCGGTTCCTATCCCATATTATGTTATTGTTTTTAGATGCAGGTCGAGAGGCACCTCGCTAAGCGTCTGGATCCCTGAAGCGGAGTGGTCCCTGCGTTCTTTTTATTATCAGTTTATGTATATATGTACTTAGCTTTCTCTCCAAGAAACTTGTTTATTTTGTCCCTCTTAGAGGTTTAAGGAGAGTTAAGGTTTTATTTCTGTATTTTGGGTATTTTGGGATACTTATATACGTATGTAAATATTCTCCGGCCAGCCTTGGCTTCGTGGGATGAGTCAGGAGCTAGTTATTATGTTTTCTTGGCTATCTATCCACTCTTTTGCTTTATCATATCACTACTAGAAATAGAATTTTTTCGAACGAAAATCTCAGACAAAATTTATTCCGTCTGAATGACTTTTTAATTTCGGACAAATTTGAGACAAATTTTGAACAACTTTTAGTGGAGGCATTAGAATAAGGTATTCTATCCTAAATTTGCCTAAATTTTGTCCCAAATTTTGGCAAAATTTCTTTTGGATGGCGCCAAAATTTTTATACAAATAAGCAACACATTTTGGATAAAAAATATAATTCGTCCGTATTCCTTCTGAATCTGCATAATAACTTCAGACAGATTTGGGATGCATTTCAAAAAATTGTTAATTTTATTCTAAATTTGTTTATAATTAGTCTTATATGCTTTTACTATAGCTAACCCTTCAAAGTAGCTAAACATTTTGCCCACAAATTTGGGGAAAAAATAACATCATTTGTAAATTCCGTTTGAAAGTGCATCAGTTTTCAAACCAATTTCAAATGTTTATTGAAAAATTTTAACATTTAGTATAAAATTATTGTTTATATTTTAAATTAGTCTATGATTTGTCACAAATATTAATTATTATTCCAAAATAGAGTTTTTTTTTCCGTAAAATAACCTTAATTATATATAACTTATAAAATGGTACATTTTTCATAAAATTTTAACATTTCGTATAAAAGTATTGTTTATATTTAATATTAAATTTTTAAAACTAATTTTTATATACCATGTTATATTTAATTTTTATTTTTTTAGTTATCTCATATTATTTTTTAATTTATTCTTTTAATTATTTACGTTATAATAATTTAAAATTTAATTTTGTAACAAATTTAAGATAAAGTGTATCTAAAAGAATCACATGAACATTTAAAAAGAAATTATATCCAATCTTCTTAAAAAAATAGTAAAAACAAAATATGATAAAAAAATACGTAAAATAAAAAGATATACTTTTTTATAAGAGTAAGGTATATTGTAAATTAAAAAAATATATAAATGAATACATTTCATAGTGCATTTTTTCGTACTATTCATTTTGATCTTCATCCTCATTGTTCTCGTCTTCGTCCATGTTTATGTCTTCGTCCTCATCCTCAAGTGTCTCATCATCATCATCATCATCATCATCATCATCATCATCATCTTCATATCTTGTACTATTGGTATCCAATAAATCAACAATAATATCAATATCATTTGAGATATGATTGTTAGATTGATTTGTGGCATCTTCTTGATATGTAGAATTCTCTGTTGTTTCAATCTCAATCTCACATCTTGCTTTAGTCTTGAATACAAACCACCATTCTGCTTTTTTCCTGGTGTTGCTTATTGGATGAGGTGCAAAATATACTTGGATTACTTTATGTGCAATGATAAATGGATCATATTTACTATATTGTCGATTCTTTCGAATATGTATGATTCCATACTCTTTGTTTATCTTTGTTCCTTTGCTAATCATGGGATCAAACCATTCACATTTAAATAGTATAACTCTTTTTAGTGGTAGTCCAGTATACTCAACTTGAATAATTTCATCAAGCTGGCCATAGAAATCATTTTCATATTCACCATAACATGTGCCTTTGATACATATTTCATAATTCTGAGTTGACTTTCCACTTGAGTGAGATCTTGTGTGAAACTTGAAGCCATTGACTTTGTAGATAGGCCAACATTTAACAATTCTCAAAGGACCCTATGCCAAAGAATGAATATTTAAATCTGTCACATTATTTAAAGAATCATGTACCTATATCAAATAAGAACCAGTAAATTAGAATACAATATGTTATCTACCTAAAAAAGGTGTACAACAAGACTATCATGTTATGTTGACTTACGTAATTTTTAAACCACTTTGCAAAATCCACTTCAATAAATTGATCAATTTATTCATCACTTAAAGTAATATGATCTTGACGTATGAAGTCCACAAAGATCCTATAGTACATTAATTTTAAAGAAATTAAAATTATTAATATAAGAAAATATTATTAGCATGTAAGAATATATATAGAAAGATAAATACTCACTCAATATATAGCTTAATTTGATCACAATTTTTTAGAATATGATTCATGACTACACTGAATTCTTTGTCATCTAAATAACGAGTTTTGTATTCACCAGCCAAACAACCAGGCAAATCAAAACTAGACAAAGTTGGTTGCATTGAATTATTACCCACATCATTTTGCTTTGTGTTGATGCTAGTTTGGTTAAAATAGTACTCACAAAAGTGAGAAATATCCTCAATTAGGTATGATTCAATGATAGATACTTCAACATGTGCTTTGTTCTTGACCTTTTTCTTAAGATGATGGAGAAATCTGTCATGAAAAAATTTATAACAAAAATCAAATAACAAACAATAACTTAATAAAATAATAAAAAAAAATTGAGAATAAATATAGAGGTGTGACTAAGGTACCTCTCAAAAGGATACATCCATCTATATTGCACAGGACCACCAAGTAATGATTCAAATGGCAAATGAATAGGTAGATGTTCCATTGAGTCAAAAAATCCAGGAGAAAAATACGTTCTAACTTGCATAGCACAATTGGAATATTTTCTTCAAGCTTATTGAGAACATCTTCTCGTAATGATGTTGAGCACAAATCTCGAAAGAATTCTCTTAACTCTGTTATTGGCTTCCATATTTGCTTTGGCAATGAACTAAAAACAATTGGGTGTAAACGTTCCATAAATATATGACAATCATGACTTTTCATTCCATATAACTTGCCTTCCTTCATGTCAACACATCTTCTTAAATTTGAAACATATCCATCAGGCATCCTTAACTCTTTCACCCATTCACATATTACTCTCTTTTGCTGGAGAGTAAATGTGTAATTTGCTTTAGGTTTTATAATTTTACCTCTACTTTGTTCTAGCAATTCTAAACTTTTTTGCTTGCAGTATAATGACAGATCCATTCTAGCCTTTACATTATCTTTAGTCCTCTCTTTGATATCCATAACATTATTAATATATTATCAAATACATTCTTCTCAATATGCATTACATCAAGGTTATGACGGATTAAATTATGACGCCAATAAGACAAATCCCAAAATATGCTTCTTTTGGTCAAATTATGGGTACTTCCATATCCTTCTATCTCAATGTGCTCAACATCACTTATCTTATCATAATTCTAAATTATATCCCATATTTGCTCTCTAGTCAATCTTGACGGAAGTTCTGATCTTTCAATTCTATTCATATAGAATGCATCCTTGTTTCTTCTAAACATGTGATTATCTGGAAAGAATTATCTATAGCAGTCAAACCATGATGACTTTCTCCCATTTTTCAATTGGAATGCCTTGGTTCGTTCCATACAGTATGGACATGCTAGCCTGCCTGCTGTCATCCATCCAGACAACATTCTATATGTAGAAAAATCATTAATAGTCCACAACAATGCAGCTCGCATTACAAAATTTGACTTGGAATGAATATCATAAGTTAAAACACCATCTTTCCATAGTAGTTTTAGCTCATCAATCAAGGGATGCAGGTATACATCAATGATAAAAAATATATATCGATAATAATGATAAAAAAATTATATGAACAATGAATAATAAAAATTCATGTAAAAAATTATAAAAACATACATCAGTGAACATGAAAAAATTCTAAAAATTCTAAAAAAATACAAAAATACAAAAATAAGCTTGCAAAAGACTAAAAAACTGATGAACCGAAACTATTATCGGTCCGGTCCGATATTTGGACTGCACAAGGTTCAAAATTGGAGAAAATCGGTCAAACTCAGAACAAACCGGTCAAACTCGATAAGGTCGGTCCCACCAAACCGTGTAAAGTTTAAAATTTTTCAAAATGTGCCACTAAGCTAATTTGTTTTTTATTAATATATGTGCAAATTATAATATATATAGATATATTTGATCAAATAGTTTACTTCTACTTAATTTATTTTAATTTTAATTATAAACTCATTCATTCTTAAATTAATTATATTTTTATTTAACAATAATTATAAACTCACTTATTTTTTTCATAATGATATAATACCTATTAATATTATTTTTTAATAAATACTTATAGTATATAATAGTATAATAGATATAAACTAATAAATAAATTATTAAAATTTAAAAATAATAGTTATTTTAATATAAAAACAAAAAAAATATTTATGATAGAGTAAAATTAACAAAATACTTATTATTCCTGTTTTATATTGTTTTAAAATAGCTAGATATTCTTAAAATATTAGTAAAAATATGTATTTTACATTTTAATTTTAAATTTTTGACTAATTTTTATTTTTTATTTATATAGGACCGGGTCAATCGGTTTAACCAATAACTCACCAATTGAACTAATAATCCAGTAACCCAATAACTTAATCGGTTCAATCACCGGTTCGATTCTGACAATTATAATTTATCTATTAAAAGACTAACATTTTTCAAATTAAATAGAAGAATTAACAAATTTTTACTTGCCGTGCATACAATGATTGATTTTAACTGCATAATTAATAATACGTTTTTGTTCAATTAAAAAAAAATATTATCTACAATACATAAAAAGGATCAATAATTCAATCTATATTGGCCTAATATTTAATAGAATTTCAATTATCATAAATCGATCAATTCATAATTAGGATAAAATTTTGTTTAGATACAGATTTGTATTTGATATAAATTTAATGGGAAATGTTAGGAAATTAAGATTTCTATTTAATATAAAAAATACGAAAATTAGTTAGTAAATAGTATTAGTTTATATATATAAGATTAAAACAATAAAAAATATTGGCCACTACGAATTTTTTTGCCTTTTAATTTTTTTATTACACTACTTTTTCAAATGGTTCAATCATAAAATCTCAAAGAGATTTACTGGAACCTTACAAAATTATACCGGTATTATAAATCTCATCGTTTTGAATATGACCGTTCATTATTTCAAGTTTTTAACGTTATTTAATTTAAAACTTAAAAAGTATTCCACCCATATATGTTTTTAGAAAGATAAAAAAAGATATTTTTTTAAAATCAATTCAAACTTATTTTTTTATTAATTTTGCTCTTTATTTTTTTGAGACACAAATAACTTTTATCGTAAAAATTATTAATCTAACTAAACAAAAAAAAATAAATAAAGAACTAATCTTAAAATAATAATAAAATTATTAATAATGAAAAATTATAATAATAAACATTAAACCACAGAATGATAGATATTAAAAAAAATTATCTATGTAAAATTTTTTTAGAAGATTCCTTAGCACACTGCTATAGATACAGTAGCTCAAAAAAAGAATTTACCGCAATTCCTACAATAAGAATTTATATATATGTAAGTGTAGTTTCATACATTAATTTATCTATTAATCAAATAATTGTGTCACGCATACAAAAATTATATAAACACGGTAAAGATTTTGGAAAAAATTTTACTTGGGATCTTAATTGAAACTTATCGATATGTGTATTAGATGTCTCTGGTACAGGTTGTGAGATGTATCAAAAACTTGCGAATCGAGACAATTTGTCTGATTGGAGCGATGGGGTGGGTACTTATAAAGATACTCTGACACTTAAGACAGAATATATTTAAGAAGTATATGTGTGTAGAATGAGTAATGTAACTGAGGGGTCTCTGGCACCTCTTTATATAATTTAAGGCAATTATCTAATCTTATCTTATCTATCTTATCCATTAATATAAACGATGTATTTAATTATGTTGATGTTCTAAATATTTATTTTTTAAGATTATTATGTAACAAAAATTTAAAAACATAATTTAATTCAAATATTTTAAAATTAATATTAGATATACTTTTTTTAAAATATCTATCTTTTAGAAATCAATATTCCATAACTTATTTTTAAATATTTTTGTTATAATCTTTTTTTTAATTTGAAAGTAAAAATTAGATATAATATTAATTTTAAATGTTTACGTTATAGTCTTATATTTTTTTAAACTGATAGTAAAAATTAGATATAATATTAATTTTAAAATTTATTATATGTAGTTAGTTTAAAGCCACTTATTTACCTGCGCCAAAAATCTAAATTTTAATCAAAACCGCCCTTTTGGTTCCAGGGATTTTAGGTTTAGAGTGCCTTTTCCCTCCTCATATCACAGCTAGGGTCACTTCCTTCTGTGTGCTCTGCCTTCTGTCTGTGGCCGTTGCTGATCTTCCGGGATGAACACTAGGGAAGCCTCGGATCTCACACCTCAAGCAACCTCTACGCTCGTGCATCGCGCTCAAGGCTACAACCCCACTCGCTCACACTGCTTTACTCACACCGTTCTGCCTCCTGCATGTGGCCACCTCCTCCGGTCTCAGAACTCGCACCCCTGCCAGCCTTAGACACTGTACCTGAGGCGACTTTCATCTTCGTATTTAGCTAGATTGCCCTTGCCTCCTTCTTCTTTCTGTGCATCTTCTGTCAGGTTCTAATTTTTATGAGTAGTGATTGTTACTCTGCCAGGTTAGTAGGTTCATTGTTAATTTATTTTTTTATTGTTAATTTGGTTGTTACTCAGCATTGTTCATTG